>NC_057798.1:480118295-480228739 GCF_018294505.1 Triticum aestivum | reverse complement strand
GGGGGGGAGCTGGGCCGGCTGGTGGGCTGCACGGGTGAGGCCAGGTAGGCTTCACTCCTTTTATTTTTTTCTCTCTGTTTTGTTTTAACTCTGTTTTCTATTTTGCAGGTTTGTTTTGAATTTGGTTTTGAAACCAATTCAATTTATTTTGCTTCTGACAATATTTTTAGGAGCTAAAAGAATTAAAACAATGCTCCACAAAATATTTCAGAATTATTGGACCTATATTTATTTAACAGTAGATATAAGTCCAATTCAAATAGCTATGATTTAAATTCAAAGTCCCAAAAATAAATCCTTAAAAATGTTCAATATTTTGGTTGGGACCAGAACCCTTACCAAAAATTATCAAACATTTTAAGAAGAGCCATTTGGAGCAATGAATAAGATTTCTAGGGTTTTTGCCCCTCTTTTATTTAGGGTTTTGAGGCTTCCAATATTCCTCAATTCAAATTTCAGAATTTAAACATGATGCACACATGAAGCTAACCTAGAGCAATGCCTGAAGCTAGGGATGTGACAACTCACCCCCACTAAACAAGAATCTCGTCTCGAGATTCAAGCGTAGGGTAAGGTGAAAGGTAAACGCAACTAGTATAATCTTCACGATCCAGGTTGCACTTCATAGAAACGTTGATTCGATCACCATCTTTGTCTTGTCGTCTTGCTCTGAGAAGTCCTGCCAACATGACCTGGAGGGAAAGAGACTCTAGAAGGGTCGATCTTCTCGAAGATCGAACAACTCACGGAATGAGACATAGCAACATCTCTTGAGCTGGGAGACGAAGCACAGATTTGAAGAAATGGAGTGGAACAAATGACGAAGGTTCACTAGGTAGACAACGATTCCACGCTTAAGAAGGTGGTAAACGATTGCCAACGTAGCGAAGAGTTGAGTTGCCATGATACCACGACGAAACATCCTGGAGGAAGGTGATCGTAGAGTATTACGTTAAGTGGCAAAAAGAATTACTTTTGATTCAGAGATCATTGAAACTCTTCATACCAGCATAAGGCAATTCACAACGATCGTTTGGAGGGGGTCTGTAGAATGGCATACTCGGACTTGGATGATGTGGATTACCTTGTTGAAGACAACGTAATGGATGAATTTGCTTATCACCGGAGGTGGAAGAGACCCATGGTAGGATGGCACATTGGCGGTGCAAGCTGGGAACAAAATGCAAATGCTGGGAATGATTCTGGTAACTGGGGAAGAACCCAACAATAAGGAGTGAATTCACTGTTGGAGTGGTTATAGCATAACCGAAGGGACTAGGAGCAATCCCGGTTAGTGCCGGCGATAACACCTAACGCTTGTGCGTGCTCTCAAGAACTTGAGCAATTCCATAATCATCAAGGTTTTACCAACATCCGTGTCAAGGGTCCGATAACACAACTTACTACCATGATGAATGGTGATGGAGGATGCAGATGCAAAGGAAGATAACACCTTCTCAGATTTCACCCTTGGCGGTGCCAAGGAAATAAAATCTGGATGATCGACCGAGAGACATTTAGCACTCCGCTTCTAATGTTCTCCTTGATGTGCTAGTATAACCCATTCATAGATATGGTTTGATATCTAGAACATCAAGTAAAAGGTCGGACTTCGGGAACACAAGAATCCATAAGGAACAACTAGGGAGGTAAACCCTACGAAATCCTTATAGGGAGGTGGCCAACTTCTTTAATCAAGATACTACAATAATAGGTCTCTCGGCTGGGTGGTGCTGGCCTCGACATCCACTTTACCGGTTATCGAGGGACCAATATTATAGTTCTTGGGAAATGTTCCAGACCATCATATCTGCCTGAGATTCAGATCTGGTTGGTGTCAGGATATCCCAGACTCATCAAGTCTAGAAAGAAAAACGAAAGTTTGCAACGCAAATCGACGAGATAATGTTGCGGGATTCTCGGGGAGTGAGCTACGATAGTAAGCTCCAAAACATGAGCTGGTTCTGCTACAACATGTGAACACGCTGTCCCAGACAAACATGACCACGTGGTAGTCTTATAATAAAACACTACCGAGTTCAGGAGGGGAAACCATCATTAAGGACATCGAAGTCTCCACGCGTGGAAATCCAAAGAGTTCACCTTGGACAGACTCCTTTATCTTTGAACAACTCAATCAGTGGCTTGGTGTGCTAGGATATACATATAGAATGGAGGTTGCAAATCTCCAGACCACAGAATACTTCGCACGTATGCATGACTGACTTGGGATGATTCCAAAGGAAACAACATTGACTTTCTCGAATCCACGGCGGCAACTTGCATCAAATGCACATGGACTGGAGGAAGTCACTTCTTACATCCGAACATTTGCTCCATGAACTAGCATGAAGAAATGCTTTCAAAAGTTTCCAACACTAACTTAATGTTCAACAAAATCATGGAGGGAATAAGGATGTTGTCAATGGGCTCAACAACAATTCATCCGGGTTTCCTTTTAAAAGGAATTCCATAGTTAAGTGAACAAGTGATAGCATTGGTCAGACCAAAGATGTAGGGGTGTATGCTCGAGGGATCAACCACGAGTAAGACAACATTACGAGCATCGTTGGTACTGATTTGATTTGACGATAGCCCACACTCAAATCAAAGGATTGATAAGACAATAGGTCCAGCAACTGATCACAGGGACCAATCGATGAAGATATCATCTTTCTTCAATACACACTACACAAGAATATCCCCTTTGGAACGAACTAAGTCAGGCAAGCTTTTATCTTCCAACCCTCCAAGTTATTGTTTAGCTTAACCAACTAGCTCAGGGATATCTAACACCGATTCTTGGAAAGAAGGTGGTTCATAAGAAACCAACTTGATCACGAACTCAACATAGCGGTCAGGTGACAACCCGGTAACACCTCCAAGAAGATATTTGGAAAGTCACGAACCACCGGTATGTTACTAAGCTCGAGAACAATCTTGCTTTTGAGGGCAAGACGATATGATCAAATGAGTGAGGACTTGACAAGATCCTAACTCATCAATCGAAGGGTGCACCGAAATAAGGACTAGGTAGCACGATCAGTCTTAGAATGATGATTCGAAAACCAACATACTAAGAATGAAATTATTATCCTTTAACTACCAAGCAACAGAGTTGCTAGCAGTATTGATTTCACACATCACAATTCATTTGTCGGTATTCCGGTTGCATCAACACGAGGGCCGAGGAATGAACAGTGATGGCAAGAAGTATCACTGTACCAAGAGTTCATGGGATGGTGTGCAATTCCTATAACAATCTCGATATAAAATATGTAATACTCCAAGGTAGAACAGAACGAAAGCTAGATTAGCAATTTGATCTGCGGAGCACAACTTCTCTGACCCAATCCTGGATATGGAAGAGGTACTGGAGTTTGTTTCTCCTAGTCATTCTGCGATAGAATGGCTTGACGGACCACAAGAGTCATAGGCATCGATAAACGAACGCACGCATACTCTTGACTATCAATTGATAGACGAGGGTCAGAATGCAACTAAAGAGAACAACTCAAAGGAACATATAACTTTCTGAGTTGTGGATGCATAGATTAGTATGTCGAACCAAGTTCAACATGTTTCTTCCGGATAACCCATGCAGAAAGGTAGAACTGGCAGAGTCACGATTTATGAATGGAGAACTCCTCAAGAGTACTCTAATTGTGATCTTTTGATCCCATAAACATCTGCCATAAGCGGTTCATAGTATTTGGAAGAAGGAAATACCACGGACCTCGAGGACTATCGCAAAGTTACTAATATCCTGAAGGAACTAGCAAACACTATCAACATGAAGTAAGTAGAGTGAATCTCGGGTTCAAGAACCCAGGAATAGAATACCTACTACTGAGTGGCATCACGGGATGCTTTCGAGAATAAAAGCCAGAATCATCACACTGGGACACAAAACAAGGCTAGACTACTAGATGATCCCCTGAGACACCTAGGGTCATAGTAATAACTCTAACATAAAGGTTGAGGCAGTAGAGTAACTCAACTCAACAATTTGTGTGATTAATCTGACCAAAGGCACATCGGAAACAGGAGGAAGGGATTTGCAATGCATTAGACTGTTTGGAAACCTGGGATGACTCGGACAGCATAACGGCTGTAAATGCTCAGAAAAGATTTGAGACATTCACAAAAATGGTGGCATAACCACTCAGAAGCACAATATCAAGATTTCGAGATCAACAATTAACATACGGAAGTAGTAGAAACTGAACTCAAGCTTAAATCCAACAATCTATAAGTCTACGGATTAGTAACGCGTGATCCTGATAGAAAGAGGAGATAGCCTAGTTCTTAATCCCCGTAGAAGAGAAGATGATGACTCAGATCAGAAGGCATAAGGTATAAGGAGTAAAAAGAGCCTTATGTTCCATCCCACAATCAATTCCCTTATATAACTAAAGAATTTCTAGACTCAACTTCGACCAGTTTGGCTTGGTAATCCTACAGGCAGTCAAGCTCTGATACCAATGCTGTCAGGACCCCGACTCGATGTCACATCGATCTAGCCGGTAACACTTCATATCACTTTGCGGCCTCACGCACGGTGTTCCCACGGGTGTCGCCTTACCTTTGCCCGGGACCGTTTGCGCCTTTTGGCTCACGTATATGATAGTGTCGCTAGCATCCATATGATAAAGAGCCCGGGCTGACATGACTAGTCGTAAACCCAAAGTGGCACAGACTTACAGGGACATGCATCCATGACCCAGCTTCGAACGTGTCGGTCATCAGCAAGTGGGTCCGGGCTGTAGCACTGGGCTAGTAGGACTCCGGTAAACCGGGCTGTAGCGGGCTAACAGGACTCCGGTACTCAAAGCGTGACATTTCCCCGAAGGGACAGACACAGGAACGAAGAAGGACACATGCCGGCCAGCCTAAGTGTTCCAGAGCAGTAGCAAGCTACCATGGCTCAGCGGTAACACTAGGAGACATTTCCCGGTAAGAGAGGCTACTAAAGATAAACAACTAGATAGTCAGATCCCACACATACCAAGCATTTCAATCACACACACAATATGCTCGATATGTGCAAATACAACGAAGCATCACAACATGACTCTACGACACAAGTACTTTATTCATTAGGCTCCGAGGAGCGAGATATTACAAACATGGGTCTCATGACCCAACACTCAGAGCATACAAGTCAAAGCACAAGCGGAAGCTATCATGTCTGAGTACAGACATCTATAAATGAAAAAGGCTGAGAAGCCTGACTATCTATCAGATCCTGCCGGGGCACAAGATCGTAGCTGAGGTATCAAGCTAAACGTCGAAGTCCACGTGAAACTACTAGCGAGACCGAAGTCTCTCTGCAAAAACATAAAATAGGCAAACGTGAGTACAAATGTACCCAGCAAGACTTACATCAGACCTATCTACATATGCATCATTATCAACAAAGGGGTGGTGGGGTTTAACTGCAGCAAGCCAGCTTTGACTCGGTGGCTATCCTGAACTACGACTGCGAGTAACTTTTTTGAGGTGGCGCACACGAGTCCACATATTCACCATATCAATACACCACTATGGATCCGCTCACGTCTCCCTACGAGAACGCCATCCATAGCACTCACGCTTATCTTACGTATTTTAGAGTATCCACTTTCACTTGTCTATGAACTGATATAAGCAACCCAGAAGTCCTTTTACGTGGACACGGCTAGTCGAATAGATCATATTAACCCTGCAGGGGTGTACTTCTTCACACACGCTCTCACCACTTACCGTCGTTTACACGACATGTACTCGGCAACCTTCAAGCGGAAGCCCAACGTGGGTGTCGGCCACGGCCTACCTAAACACTCAAGTCTCTAGTCCAGGTTTATCGCCTATTCGGGTTCCATCCATGAGGAGATCCGGCCGGAGTTTCGCTCACAGCCCCAAACGATGTGAACAGGGTTCCGTGACACCAAACGGGCGCCCGGTTTACCCGGCCACGTGCCTACCACATCACAGCCCACCCCTACGGTCAGCGCTGTCCACGGCCTCCAGCATACTACAAACACCAGAAACTACTTGCAACTCCTGGACAGAGGACAAGGGTGATTAAGAAGCCGAGAGGGTCCATTGGTTTCGGGCCCAATGCGTGGTAGTAGCTGAATCATGGATCACAAACACAGAACTCAGTTCCTGAGGACGGCTGCAATGAGACAACCCACCATGTACTCCTACATGGCCTCTCACCGCTACCTTTACCAAATCGTGTTCACACACTTAGCTCTCAGCCAGTAGGACATGTTCACACGCCTCTGATTCATCCCCGATGAATCAGACTTGACTCAACTCTAAGCAGTAGCAGGCATGACAAACAAACATGAATGAGTAGGCACATTAGGGCTCAAACAACTCCTACTCATACTAGTGGGTTTCATCTATTTACTGTGGAATGACAGGTCATGCAGAGGATAAAGGGGTTCAGCTACCGCAGCAAGTAACGATATGTCGTTGTTGTCCTAATGCAGTAAAAGAGAGCAGGAGCGAGAGAGTAGGATTGTATCGGAATGAACAAGGGGGTTTTGCTTGCCTGGCACTTCTGAAGATAACATTGAATCTTCATCAGTGTCAACGATCACATCATCGGTATCACGTCTATCGAGAGGGGACAAATACCGGCAACACAGAAAGGAACACAATCAATGCAATGCACAATATGATGCATGATCATGACATGGCAAAATGAATGTGTTTTGGGCTAATGCAACTAGCAACAGATTAAATGAAGTTGGTTTGAATATAAAATTCAAATTCAAACTCCATATGTGATTATTCAAATGCCATTCACTTCATTTGCCCTAAACAGTAGTGATAAGTTGTTCTAACATGCATGGAAATGGTACAGATGGATTCCTTGAATTTTTCTGATAATTTTTCATATATAATTTATTTAATTTGGAGTTACGGTTAATTTTCTATGATTTATTGAGGTTTTAGCTATTTTCTGAAATTTCTGAATAATAATAAATCCAGAAATGAATTACTGCGTCAGCATGACTTCACAGTGACGTCAGCAAGTCAACGGCGTTGTCCAGGTCAAATCTGACCTATGGGACCCACATGTCAGCTGCACAGTGATTTAACAGAGTTTAATTAACTTAACTAAATGGTTAGCCGGGTTAATTAAAGGGTAGGGCCCACCTGTCAGTGAGTCAGTGGGTTAGCTAAAATTTAATTAGCATCTAAACTAAATTAGCAGGGCCCCGGGCCCACATGTAAATGACCCAGGGGGGGTCAAACCCCTGGTCAACAGGGCCTAACACGCCGGCGGTTCGTCGCCGGTGGCAACAGGCGCGGCGGAGGGCTCGGGTTCGCTCCTCCGGCGTCCAAATGGACGGAGGAGAGTGGCTACGGGGAGCTGGAGCTCACCCGCGCCCATTTCAGCAAGCAGCAGCAGCTAGGGCGGCCGGAGACGACGGCCCCGAGCTTGGCAGCGGTGGCCGGAGCTCGGGCGTGCTCGGGTTCGGCGTTACACGGCACGGCGAGGTCAGCTGAGGGTCTCTACGGATTACTGGGGTCGTCAGGAGCACTCGAAGGCAACGAGCGCAGGTGGAGGACCCCGGGAGCACGAGGCTCACCGGCCATGGCGGACGGCGGCTTCGGGTGCTTGTGGGGCGGCGGCTACAGGGTGCGCGAGAGAGAGAGGTGAGGGGAAACGATGGCAAGCTCACAGGGATGCAGCAGGGTGGCTCAGTGGGCTCGGAGACGCACCGGAGCCGACGAATTTAACGAAGATGGCCGGCGGGTCCGAGGTAGAAGAGGACGGCGATGGCGGCGATGCAGGGCTTCCATAGGGCTGTGGAATGGTGGGGAGGAAGAGGGGGTCGAGGCGGAGCTCCTGGGTGCATCGGCGAGGCTAGGGGTGGCCGGTGGCCATGGGTACGGCGACGATGACGGCGAGCTCCGCTCGGTGGTGTGCGCGGGAGGGAAGCAGAGGAGGGAACGGGGTCCAGGGGAAGAGAGGGGAGGTGCAGGGGGCGAGGGGGAGTGCGTGGCGCCCTCGGGTGCCTCCAGCGGCGAGCGGGTAAGCAGGAGGTGGCCGGAGCGTGCGCGCGCGCGTCGGGCACACGCCCTCGTCCTTCTGTCCGAGGAAGACGACAGGGAAGGCGCGGGTGGGCTGGGCCGGCCGGGGGGGGGGAGCTGGGCCGGCTGGTGGGCTGCACGGGTGAGGCCAGGTAGGCTTCACTCCTTTTATTTTTTTCTCTCTGTTTTGTTTTAACTCTGTTTTCTATTTTGCAGGTTTGTTTTGAATTTGGTTTTGAAACCAATTCAATTTATTTTGCTTCTGACAATATTTTTAGGAGCTAAAAGAATTAAAACAATGCTCCACAAAATATTTCAGAATTATTGGACCTATATTTATTTAACAGTAGATATAAGTCCAATTCAAATAGCTATGATTTAAATTCAAAGTCCCAAAAATAAATCCTTAAAAATGTTCAATATTTTGGTTGGGACCAGAACCCTTACCAAAAATTATCAAACATTTTAAGAAGAGCCATTTGGAGCAATGAATAAGATTTCTAGGGTTTTTGCCCCTCTTTTATTTAGGGTTTTGAGGCTTCCAATATTCCTCAATTCAAATTTCAGAATTTAAACATGATGCACACATGAAGCTAACCTAGAGCAACGCCTGAAGCTAGGGATGTGACAATATGGCTTAATCTTTTTTGCGGGTAAATGCGAGAGCTTTATTCATATATAAGCATTCTCAGGACGATCAGCCAAGACATTGGTCACTAGGAAGCGAGATACCCCGCAAAAAAAGAAGTAGGAAGGGAGGTGTTTCATCAAGCCAGCTCTCGGCCACATTCAAATTGCAGCAAGCACGGTTCGCACAAAGATGCGCCGCAAGGTTTGCTGACCTGTTTACATGCTGAATAACAAAAAAAGAGGAAATATTACCGAGCGCTCCTATTTGTAACAGGATATGAGCCACAATTAAGCGAGAATTGTGGCGAGTGTTCCATGCAATCAACTTCCATTGTCACATGCGAGAACCCTCGAAGAGAACCAAATGTGTTGCAGATTGCTTTATCACATTTTAAAAATATAATAAGAGTGCAGACGCTCCTCCATCCGGTTGGCTGTAGACTATAGTAGTAGTACTAGTACTAGTAGACTTTGCGCTTGGCTGTTCACCTCTTCGGGAAGTCGAACAATAATACTCCCTCCTCGTTTGACTCTTCGGAGTAGTACTAGTATAGTGTATGCTTCTGGAAATCTTACACCGAATTAACTGTTGCACGTCCATCGCCTGAGCGAGGGAGAGCTTGCATTAGTCAAAAGTTTCTCCTTGTCCTGCGAGCCACCGCGCGCAAGCTTCCCGTCCTGTAAGCTTCTCCTTGTTCGGCAAGTTGACGGGACACAACAAAGTAATGCTAGTCCATACTACCTCCTCTCCGGTTAATATGGCTTAATTTCAAACGAGATAAATACATTGTCTGTCACTGTATACTTGTAAAAATACGGTCAGTGGACTTCATAATACGCTCATTGCGCTCAATATATACATTTTCCGGTGTTTATACGGTCACTAGCTCACCCTGGCAGAGTATGTGTGTGCATGCACGTGTAGGTTGAGCACTTGAGCGTGACCGTGTGTGTTCGATCATGTGCTCGGACATGCATGCATTAAGGGCGTCGTGAGCATTTTTGTGTCCATGTGTACGTGTGACTGTTGCATACACGTAGGGGGAGTACGTGTTGGGGCCACTAAGCAGCAGTCAAATCACACAGTAAGTTAGTCGGAAGAAGCAACCATCATTTCACTCTTCAATGACACGTACGCAATATAAAATGGTTGATATGGAGAGAAAAAGAAAACCACTATATATACACTAGTAGGAGCCTAAACTACAAGCCTGCTTGCTTGGGTTGCTCTCTTCACAAGCATAGAACAACGGTGGCCACACCGCTGGTCACATATCCGGCCTGATCCCGCAGTTGGGGGAAGGGAACAATGTTCTGCGTAGACGCGGTCGACATCGGCGAGGGCGAAAACCCACATTCGGTGCGTCCCAATCGGGGGTCACCGTGGTATGGGCCGATGCCGCGTCCCAACCGCCCTTCTAGCTACAGCCCGATGTCCCAGGTAGTACATCTTCCTTTTGGAGCCGGCTTGCTCCACTGCCGCAGCTCCCCACGTAGCTCCACCTCCATGTCGATCTTTCTCTACTTCTACCGCCTTCTACGTACTTGTGATGAGTTTTATCATGTCTCATGAACTAGTGCCAGTACTATTATTCTAATCACACTTCTTCAATATCTTTGCCATCAAGGATGCTCATCTCAATTTTAGTGGAACTGCACAAAAGCATCGTATGATCCAAGGGTGCCAGTCGTTTAGGGTTTAAGTCGTAGTGACCCCATCAGTAGTTTTTCTTTCGTACACGCTCTCACAACTTTTGTCTTTAGCTGTGAAGTAAATATTGGCTATTATATGTGAATCATTTAGATGCATCAGCATGTGTGTTAGTTTTCCTTTGTATTTGATGGAATGTTGTAACGGGGCAACCTTGGAGTAGGAATGAAAATGGAGTGGAAAGTTTCCATTTTTCCGAAGAAAAATGGAAACAGAGAGAAACCAACGTTTCGTTTCGTTGGATCGCGCCATCGCGTAAAACGAACGTTTAAATCACATCTGTCACGTTCGTGTCTCACCCTCCTCCACGGCTCGACCGCACACAATCGCTCGGCATGCCACTCACCACAAATCGAGTATATGATAACTTTCCCGCCTGCTTGTCGATGGATCGCACCATGCAGTACTAGCACCACTGGAACAGATTGATGAGTTGGGGGAGGACAGCTAGCTATAGCACGAACTCCCAAGCACTTTTTACATGCATGTTGTGGCCGGCTATTGCGACCTTTGAACGCGGAGCAGTCGCGTGCACCAGGAAGCGGTGTGGGTGACGCTCTGTCGGCCGGTGCGCTGCTTCAATGCCGGCACCAGCGAGAGGTCGCGTCCGCTCTAGCAAGGCATGAATGCGGCACTAACGGTTTCGGGCGGGAAGCACGCGCAGGTGATGAAGAGGGTTCAGGTTGGTCAGGAGCGGCCGTGGCAGCGGTCTGGACGCCCGCAAACAAGAGATGTTGTACGTTAATATTGCTGTGTATATAATTAACAACGTAAATAATGTGCTAGTTGGACAAATATGATTGGAGATGGAGATGGAAATAGAATTTTACGTAAACACGGATATGCATGTATATGTCTATGTGTGTGTGCGCGACGACTCTCGCGACTTGGAAGCGAGGGCGTGTTTTTGATTGAGTTTTCTTTCTTGGTACGTTAAAAAATTGTCTGCCAATTTTCGTTTCTTTTTTCCGGGAACACGGTATTCTATTTAAAACCACTGCTATGGAGAGATTTTTTTACTCCATTATAGCCTCTTGTTTGATAGAGTTTCTTGCGTCTCGCTCTCTCACCCTCTCCATATCGAAACAAAATGACAGTGCCCACTCTATCTCTCTCCTCACCGGTGGTCACAGATCCGGCCGAATCCCGTCCGCTACGGGAGGTGAGGAGGTGCAGCGTTGACATTGTCACCATCGGTGATGGAGGAAGCCGATGCACACCGTCCTCTCGGAGTCGGCGCTGGCACGGACGAAGGTCCTCCGTGCCCTTGTTAGCTACTGTCGTGTGGGCAGATCCCGCCCGCCCGCCTAAGAGACATCTCGCCCACCTGAGGTATAACTTCTTTTACTGGTCCAGCTCCCTAGGTCACTGCATGCTGGTTTTCTTCTATGCGACTACTCCCCAGCTCCCCATGCATAGTAGCTAGGGTTCGTCAGCTAGTCCAACATCACCTACTATTATAGAGGAAATGCCACTCGAAAAGTTGTCCTGATTTATGCCTCGATGGAGGTATACATGTTGTTTCGACAAAAAGTACATGGTGGTTGTGTGGTCATTGTCCGTATGCTCCTATAGCTGCTGGTAATCTAATACTATAACTGGTTAAATGAAGAAATGCTTTTTTTCTCGGGTATCCTAGTTTAGTTCCCATCAAGATAATCATGATGCTTCTTTTTGTTAGTGTACTTTTCATTAATTCTTATTGACAATTGAGATGTCGTTGTTAATCTTTTCAAACAAAGTAACAACACTATATCCCTTTTTTATATTTTTGGAAACAGCGATGCGTATCTCCATACCTGGGCATGTCTTCCTCAATTTTGGTGGAACTGCACAAAATTGGATGGCCATTGTTGTTCCGCCTCACTATCCTCTGCCACGTGGTTCTTCCTTCCCTCGAGCTTGATTACTGAGAAGAAACAAACCACGGTGAGGATTTGTCGAACTTCATAGGTGCCTCACCCAAACTTCATAGGTGCCTCACCCTATCGATGCTCATGGTTGCGCCTCATGGTTGCATCGGCTGGTGAAGCTGATCGATTTTCAATGAAAAACAAGTTGTCTTCCATCAGTGCTCTTTGCTTGTTACCCACAAAGATGATATCCTTCGTCAGTTCAGCTTCGTTGCATTGGAGACGCAGTCGTCTTTCACGTTGGTGCAATTTTATCACACAATTGGCTATGAACCAAATGTTTCCTCGAAGAAGGATCGACGTTGGTACTAAGAGCATAAGTTTTGTATTGATTTCTAAGCCTTCTCACAACTTTGTCTCCAGCTCCCCTATAATTTTATTTGTCCAGCTATTAACTTTGATTTAAAAAATGGTGTGGACTAAAAACCCAGATGGACGTAGTAGCCCTCCATTTTTATTTACTCCGCATACTAGATTTGACTAAAGTCAAACTTTGTAAAGTTTGACCAAGTTTAGGCCGAACACAACAAACCATAATTATTAGAGAGGGAAAATTGTACATACTCTCAAACCTTTCCGATAATTGAAATTAATATTCTTTATTTGTACACACTCTCACACGTTTCCGATCATTTGGCGCATCTGTGGTTGTTCACTTAAGGGAGGGTAGTGTACCACACGTGAAGGATAGGAAGTGCAACCAGGATGCGTGGATCGTTAGTTCATCGGAAGTACTTCGTAGTAGTTTTCTTCACTCGTATGTTAAATAAAGAGTTTCGTTTCGTACTTACACAATTTAAAACAATTGTTATGGAGAGAATAAGAAAACCACTCCACTATATATTATTCGTATACACGAGTACTATATGGACGCAGCTTCATTGACTTTTGTGCACCTGCCTTTGGGTTTATGACAGGTGGGCACAAAATGTGGCTGGCCACCTGTCATACAGCCAGAAGCAGGTGCAGTTAAGGCACCGGAGCTCAGTCTGTACTATAGTATATATATAAGCTGGAGCCTCAGCGCTTGTTCGCTAAGGTTTGCACTCTCCACACTAGGGCTTAGCATTCCTTTTCTAGGGTTTGTTGTATTCACAGTCTCTCACCCTCTTCACCAGATCTAAACAAGACTGTGTTGGCCTCTTGTCTCTCTCTCCCCCCTCATAGCTAGTGAAGGAGGCATCCGGATCCCGTCGCACCAGGATGGGGAGGAGGTGCAGCATTCACTCTATCGCCTTCGGCAAGGGAGGCAATCCACTACCGGTTGTGCTGTTCTCTTTGATCCAGCGCCTGTGCGGGAGGGCCACCGACCCCTTCTTCCTCACGGTTTTACATAGTGTGGGCAGATCCGTCCTCCCGCCGCACGCCTTGCCACATCCCGACGACCCTAAGGTATAAGTTTCTTTGAAACCGTCATTGCTCTAGCTGCATGTGGATCTTTTTCGATCTGTAGTCAAATCTAGGTCTTGGTTCAAAGAGGAAAGAAGGGTGCGGTGCGCTGGAGCATGAATCTAGGACGTGGTTCAATGAGGAAAGGAGGGAGGTAAAGTAGTATAGACTGGCTATCCAACCGCTTTGTTGGTCGAAAAGGGAAAAGGGGGGTAACCCGAAACTGGGGGGTCAGGTAGTTTGTGCAGGACTAGATTTGCTGCCCTCGCATAGGAAAAAGGTTGAAGAGAACAAATATGGGACCAACGCAGATATGCTACTTGGTTACATACTCTACATCACCCATTTATACGTGTGGACGCACATGGTGCTGGCATGTCCCATGTCCCATACAACTATTTTGCTATTGTTAATCTAAGAATGCCGCCGGAAAATTGAAGCAATGCCACTGTTAAAAGTAAATTACATCTTTTAACGAATGTTTTTCTAAGAGAATATCTCTGTTAATATGATTCAGTGCAACCGTTTTAGAAATGCGACTATCCTACTTTGTTTTCCATTAAGATAAGTTAGATGCTTCTTTTTGTTGTCGTTTGTTTCATCCTCCTTTATCGGCAGGAGTTGTTTCCTTTTTTGCCTCTGTTAAAACAGGGGTATCTATTCAACTTGTTGCTATTGCAAAATTTTGCTTCGCTGCACGAAAAACTTATGTTTTAAGAGTGTTTTGTGCAGTTCAACTTGAATGTCACACCGGTGACTTTGCTTAATTTTGGTGGAACTGCACAAAAGGAGATTGAGATTTGTTTCCAGTCTTCGTGGCGAGTTGTTTCAAATCTTGGTCTCATCCACATAATGTGCAGTGTGCTTTGAGATGTTGTGCTACTTGTTTTGGTACTGTTTTAAATAAATGTTGAATTGAAGCTATTGTATTGTTGTCTTTTCCCATTAAGTAGTGAACAAAAATGGGACCAGCCCAGACATGATGCTTGTTGCTTTGTTACAAGAAATTCAGCATCACCCCCTTTATAAGTAGATGGAAGCACATATTGTTGTTGTGCTCACTCTCCCTGGAATTGTTTATGCTTTTCATTAATCCAATGCCGCTGGTAAAATTAAGCAATGCCACTCTCAGAATTAACTATTGAATCTTATTTCAAAACTGCAACACTTGTTAGGGATTGGTGATGACCCACAAGTGTAGGGGATCTATCATAGTCCTTTTGGTAAGTAAGAGTGTCGAACCCAACGAGGAGCAGAAGGAAATGATAAGCGCTTTTCAGTAAGGTTTTCTCTGCAAGCACTGAAATTGTAGGTAACAGATAGTTTTGTGATAAGGTAAATTGTAACGGGAAACCAGCAATGAAAGTAAATAAAGTGCAGCAAGGTGGCCCAATCCTTTTTGTAGCAAAGGATAAGCCTGGAAAATTTCTTATAATGAGAAAGGAGCCCCCGAGGACACATGGGAATTATCGTCAAGCTAGTTTTCATCACGCTCATATGATTCGCGTTCGAAACTTTGATAATTTGATATGTGGGTGGACCGGTGCTTGGGTACTGCCCTTACTTGGACAAGCATCCCACCTATGATTAACCCCTATTGCAAGCATCCGCAACTACAAATGAAGTATTAAGGTAAACCAAACCACATCATTAGACATATGGATCCAAATCAGCACCTTACGAAGCAACACATAAACTAGGGTTTAAGCTTCTATCACTCTAGCAACCCATCATCTACTTATTATTTCCCAATACCTTCCTCTAGGCCCAAATAATGGTGAAGTGTCATGTAGTCGATGTTCACATAACACCACTAGAGGAAAGACAACATACATCTCATCAAAATATCGAACGAATACCAAATTCACATGACTACTAATAGCAAGACTTCACCCATGTCCTCAGGAACTAACGTAACTACACACAAAGCATATTCATATTCATAATCAGAGGAGTAATAATATGCATTAAGGATCTGAACATATGATCTTCCACCAAATATACCAATTAGCATCAACTACAAGGAGTAATCAACACTGCTAGCAACCCACAGGTACCAATTTGTGGTTTTCATACAAGATTGTATACAAGAGATGAATTAGGGTTTTGAGAGGAGATGGTGCTGATGAAGATGTTGATGGAGATTGACCCCCTCCCGATGAGAGGATCGTTGGTGATGATGATGGTGATGATTTCCCCCTCCCGAAGGGAAGTTTCCCTCGCAGAACAGCTATGCCGGAGCTCTAGATTGGTTCCGCCAATGTTCCGCCTCGTGGCGGTGGAGTTTCGTCCCGTAAGCTTGCCTATGATTTTTTCCAGGGTAAAAGCCTTCATATAGCAAAAGATGGACACCGGAGGGCCACCAGGGGGGCAGGAGACAGGGGGTGCGCCCAGTAGGGGTGGGCACGCCCCCACCCTCCTGGCCAGGGTGTGGGCCCCCTCTGGTATATCTTTTGCTCAATAATTCTTATTAATTCCAAAACTGACTTCCGTGGAGTTTCAGGATTTTTGGAGCTATGCTGAATAGGTTTCCTATATTTGCTCCTTTTCCAGCCAGAATTCTAGCTGCCGGCATTCCCCCTCTCCATGGAAAACCTTATAAAATAAGAGAGAATATCCATTATTGAGATATAATGTGTAATAAGAGCCCATAATGCAATAAATATTGATATAAAAGGATGATGCAAAATGGACGTATCAACTCCCCCAAGCTTAGACCTCGCTTGTCCTCAAGCGGAAGCCGATATCGAAAAATATGTCCACATGTTTTGAGATAGAGGTGTCAATAAAAATAAAATACGGACATGAGGGCATCATGATCATTCTTATAACAGCAACATAAATAGATTTTGTCATATGATTTCTTATCCTCAAGTAACGATCAATTCACAATGTCAAGCATCGTTCAGAAACTTCACTGGGAACTAACAAACTATAGTGTCAGTCATTGAAGCAATTGCAATTTATCATAACATCAGAAAGAGTCAAGAATAGAGCTTTTCAGCAAGCCCACATACTCAACTATCATGTAGTCTTCTACAATTGCTAACACTCACGCGGTACTTGTGGTTATTGAGTTTCAACCGGACACTGAGAAAGATAGGGGCTTATTGTGTTGCCTCCCAACGTATTCAACTTTAGGTGATGTCAACAATAATAGTTCATGCTAACTTACATCCAATTGGATATATATATCAAGATCTTTCAAACACGAGGAGCTTGCCAAAGGATAAAATGAAAAAGGGAAACGGGTGAGGATCACCTTGACTCAAGCATAGAGAAAAAACATAAAGTAAAAGGTAGGCCCTTCGCAGAGGGAAGCAGAGGTTGTCATGTGCTTTTAGGTTTGGATGCTGCTATGTCTTGAGCTTGCGTTGGTTTTCCTTGAAGAGGAAAGGGTGATGCAGCAAAGTAGCGTAAGTATTTCCCTCAGTTTTTGAGAACCAAGGTATCAATCTAGTAGGAGGCTCCACATAAGTCCCACGCACCTACACAAACAAACAAAGAACTCAAACCAATGAAATAAAGGGGTTGTCAATCCCTTCACGGCCACTTGCAAAAGTGAGATCTGATAGAGATAGTATGATAAGATAAATATATTTTTGGTATTTTATAATATAGATGCGAAAAGTAAAGATGCAAATAAAAGTAGATTGAAAGCTTATATGATAAAAGATATACCCGGGGGCCATAGGTTTCACTAGTGGCTTCTCTCAAGATAGCATAAGTATTACGGTGGGTGAACAAATTACTGTCGAGCAATTGATAGAAAAGCGAATAATTATGAGATTATCTAGGCATGATCATGTATATAGGCATCACGTCCATGAAAAGTAGACCGACTACTTCCTGCATCTACTACTATTACTCCACACATCGACCGCTATCCAACATGCATCTAGAGTATTAAGTTCAGAAGAACAGAGTAACACATTAAGAAAGATGACATGATGTAGAGGGATAAACTCAAGCAATATGATATAAACCCCATCTTTTTATCCTCGATGGCAACAATACAATACGTGCCTTGCAACCCCTGCTGTCACTGGGTAAGGACACCGCAAGATTGAACCCAAAGCTAAGCACTTCTCCCATGGCAAGAAAGATCAATCTAGTAGGCCAAACCAAACTGATAATTCGAAGAGACTTACAAAGATAACTCAATCATACATAAAAGGATTCAGAGGAGATTCAAATATTTCTCATAGACAAACTTGATCATAAACCCACAATTCATCGAATCTCGACAAACACACCGCAAAAAGAGTTACATCAAATAGATCTCCACAAGAGAGGGGGAGAACATGGTATTGAGATCCAAAAAGAGAGAAGAAGCCATCTAGCTAATAACTATGGACCCGAAGGTCTGTGGTAAACTACTCACAACTCATCGGAGGGGCTATGGTGTTGATGTAGAAGCCCTCCATGGTCGATTCCCCCTCTGGTGGAGCACCGACGAAGGCTCCAAGATGGGGTCTCGTGGATACAGAAGGTTACAATGGTGGAAATTGTTTTTCGTTGGCTCCCTGGATGTTTTCGGGGTACGTGGGTATACATAGGAGGAAGAAGTACGTCGGTGGCCGCCCGAGGGGCCCAGGAGACAGGGGCACGCCCTGTAGGGGTGGGCGCGCCCTCCTATCTCCTGGCCGCCTCGATTGCTTCTTGACTTACACTCCAAGTCCTCTGGATCATATTCGTTCCAAAATTCACGTTCCCGAAGGTTTCATTCCGTTTTGACTCCGTTTGATATTCCTTTTCTTCGAAATACTGAAATTGGCAAAAAAAACAGCAATACGGGTTGGGCCTCCGATTAGTAGGTTAGTCCCAAAAATGATATAAATGTGTAAAATAAAGCCCATAAACATCCAAAAAGGGTAATATAATAGCATGGAACAATCAAAAATTATAGATACGTTGGAAACGTATCAAGCATCCCCAAGCTTAATTCCTGCTTGTCCTCGAGTAGGTAAATAATAAAAACAGAATTTTTGATATGGAATGCTACCTAGCATAATTCTCAATTTAATTTTCTTTATTGTGGCATGAATGTTCATATCCAAATGATTCAAAATAAAAGTTCATATTGACAAAAGAAATAGTAACACTTCAAGCATACTAATCAAAGCAATCATGTCTTCTCAAAATAACATGGCTAAAGAAAGTTTATCCCTACAAAATCATATAGTTAGGCTATGCTTCATTTTCGTCACACAAAGATGTTCCCAAATTCTACACCCCCGATGACAAGCCAAGCAATTGTTTCGTACTTAAATAATCTCAAACTTTTTCAACCTTCACGCAATACATGAGTGTGAGGCATGGCTATAGCACTATGGGTGGAATAGAATATGATGATGGGGATTGTGTGGAGAAGACAAAAAAGGAGAAATCTCACATTGACGAGGATAATCAATGGGCTATGGAGATGCCCATCAATTGATGTCAACATGAGGAGTAGGGATTGCCATGCAACGGATGCACTAGAGCTATGAATGAATGAAAGCTCAATAAAAGAAACTAGTGGGTGTGCATCCAACTTGCTTGCTCACGAAGACCTAGGGCATTTGAGGAAGCCCATCGTAGGAATATACAAGCCAAGTTCTATAATGAAAAATTCCCACTAGTATATGAGACTCGCTATATGAAGAACATGGTGCTACTTTGAAGCACAATATATGAGACTCGCTATATGAAGAACATGGTGCTACTTTGAAGCACAAGTGTGGAAAAAGAGATAGTAATATTGCCCCTCTTTATTTATTTTCCTTTTTTTGGGCCTTTCTTTTTTTCCTTTTTTTGGGCCTTTCTTTTTTTGGGCCTTTCCTTTTTTTGGGCCTTTCTTTTTTTCCTTTTTTTTGGGCCTTTCTTTTTTTTGGCCTTTATTTTTTTCTTTTTCTTTTTTTTTCTTTTTGGGCAATGCTCTAGTAATGATGATCATCACACTTTCATTGATTACAACATATGAATTACAACTCGAAACTAGAACAAGATACGACTCTATATGAATGCCTCCGGCGGTGTACCGGGATGGTGCAATGAATCAAGAGTGACAGGTATGAAAAATTATGCATGGTGACTTTGCCACAAATACGATGCCAACTACATGATCATGCAATGGAAATATGACAAAAGTAATGTATGTCATGATGATGAACGGAACGGTAGAAAGTTGCATGGCAATATATCTCGGAATGGCTATGGAAATGCCATAATAGGTAGGTATGGTGGCTGTTTTGAGGAAGATATAAGGAGGTTTATGTGTGATAGAGTGTATCGTATCACGGGGTTTGGATGCGCCGGCAAAGTTTGCACCAACTCTCAAGGTGAGAAGGGCAATGCACGGTACCGAAGAGGCTAGCAATGGTGGAAAGGTAAAAGTGCGTATGATCCATGGACCCAACAGTAGTCAAAAGAACTCATATACTTATTGCAAAAAATTATAAGTCATCAAAAACCAAGCACTACGTGCATGCTCCTAGATGGATAGATTGGTAGGAAAAGACCATCGCTCGTCCCCGACCGCCACACATAAGGATGCACAATCCAAGTACACTTCATGTTTCAAATTTGTTACACAATTTTAACCATACGTGCATGCTATGGGACTTGCTAACTTCAACACAAGCATTCTTTAAATTCATAATCACCCAACTAGCATGACTTTAATATCACTACCTCCATATCTCAAAACAATTATCAAGTATCAAATTGATCATAGCATCCAATTCACTTCCTATGATAGTTTTTATTATACCCAACTTGGATGCCTACCATTCTAGGACCAATTTTATAACCATAGCAAATACCATGCTGTTCTAAGAGACTCTCAAAATAATATAAGTGAAGCATGAGACACTAGCAATTTCTACAAAAGTAAGCCACCGCCGTGCTCTAAAAGATATAAGTGAAGCACTAGAGCAAAAACTATCAAGCTCAAAAGATATAAGTGAAGCGCATAGAGTATTCTAATAAATTATAACCAAGTGGGATTTTCCCAAAAGGTGTGTACAGCAAGGATGATTGTGGAAAATTAAAAATCAAAGACTAATATAATACACGACGCTCCAAGCAAAACACATATCATGTGGCGAATAAAAATATAGCTCCAACTAAAGTTACCAATGAACGAAGACGAAAGAGGGGATGCCTTCCCGGGGCATACCCAAGCTTACGCTTTTGGCTACTCTTGAATATCTTGGGGTGCCATGGGAATCCCCAAGCTTAGGCTTTTGCCACTCCTTATTCCATAGTCCATCAAATCTTTACCCAAAACTTGAAAACTTCACAACACAAAACTCAACAGGAAATCTCATAAGGTCTGTTAGTGAAAGAAAACAAAACTACCACATAAGGTACTGTAATGAACTCATTATTTATTTAAATTGGTGTTAAACCTACTGTATTCCAAGTTCTCTATGGTTCATACCACTTAATACTAGCCATAGATGCATAAAAATAAGCAAACAATACACGAAAAACAGAATCTGTCAAAAACAGAACAGTCTTAAGAAATCTGTAACTAACGCAAACTTATGGAACTTTAAAAATCCTACCAAAATAGGAAGTCCTGGACAATTTGTCTATTGATCATCAGCAAAAAGAATCAACGCAAAATCACGTTTCTGTGATTTAACAAAACTAATTTCGTGCGTGCAAAGTTTCTGTTTTTCAGCAGAATCAAATTAACTATCGCCATAGGTTATCCTATAGGTTCTACTTCGCACAAACACTAATTAAAACATAAAACACATCTAAACAGAAGGTAGATGCAAAATTTATTCCTAAACAGAAGCAAAAACAAAAAAACACAAATAAAATTGGGTTGCCTCCCAACTAGCGCTAACGTTTAACGCCCCTAGCTAGGCATAAAAGCGAAGATAGATCTAAGTAGTGCCATCTTTGGCACTCAATTCATCAATAGAGCACTTATAATCTTTAGGGGTTTCTCCCTTTTTAGCAATGATTAAACCTTTAGGCAAAAATTCAAGAAATTCGTTTGTAGCAAAAGGTTCCTTAACGATAGAGAGACAATTGGGGTGAACACTTATGGATTGGAGATCCGCGTCTTCCTTACTAGAAGATTCACCCTTATTTTATGGAACATAAATAAATTTGGCAGTTTTGGTAGGAGGTTTTGGAGTGTTTTTCATGGAAGAAAACGCCGAACCTAAGTTGGTAATGATATCCTCAAGTTTACCGATTCTTGCAAAATCTAGATCTATTTTTTCATTAACTATAGGTTCTTTATCTTTAAGATTTTTCAAAGTAAATCCAACCCTAGATCCATATTGGGTAATGTGATTATGAATCTTTTTATCCAAATTTTCAATAAACTCAATAGTGGCAATTTTATTTTCAATAATCTCAAACCGTTGCATAACATGTTCTAAAGTTAAAACAATTCCATTAACCAAAAGAGGTGGTGGGCCAAACATATTTAACATAGCATTATAAGCATCAAACGTATGGCTACTCAAGAAATCACCTCCCATAACGGTATCAAGAACACATCTATTCAAAGGAGTAATGCCTACGTAAAAATTGCGAAGAAGTACGGAAGTAGAAAGCTTCCTTGTAGATTCATTTTGAGCATTGCAAATTCTATGCCAAGCATCTTTTAAATTTTATCCCTCCCTTTGCTTAAAATTGAGAATTTCATGTTTGGGAGTAATGACAAGGATAGGAGGACTAGCCATAACGACAAGGTAAACGATCTAACACACGAGCAAACAGAAAAAGGCAAGTGAAAAAGAGAGGAGAAAATTGGGAAAGAGAGGGCAAATAAAACGACAAGGGTGAAGTGGGGGAGTGGAAAACGAGAGGCAAATGGCAAATAATGTAAATGCGAGGGAGATGAGTTTGTGATGGGTACTTGGTATGTCTTGACTTGAGCGAAGACCTCCCCGGCAATAGTGCCAGAAATCCTTCTTGCTACGTCTTGAGCTTGCGTTGCAAATCCTTGAAGAGGAAAGGGTGATGTAGCAAAGTAGCGTAAGTATTTCCCTCAGTTTTTTAGAACCAAGGTATTAATCCAGTAGGAGGCTCCTTAGAAGTTCCATGCACCTACACAAACAAACAAAGAAGTTGCAACCAACGCAATAAAGGGGTTGTCAATACCTTCACGGCTACTTGCGAAAGTGAGATCTGATAGAGATAGTATGATAAGATAAATATATTTTTGGTATTTTATAATATAGATGCAAAAAAGTAAAGATGCAAATAAAAATAGACTGAAAGCTTATATGATAAAAGATAGACCCGGGGGCCATAGGTTTCACTAGTGGCTTCTCTCAAGATAGCATAAGTATTACGGTGGGTGAACAAATTACTGTCGAGCAATTGATAGAAAAGCGAATAACTATGAGATTATCTAGGCATGATCATGTATATAGGCATCACGTCCGTGACAAGTAGACCGACTCCTGCCTGCATCTACTACTATTACTCTACACATCTACCGCTATCCAGCATGCATCTAGATTATTAAGTTCATAAGAACAAAGTAACGCATTAAGAAAGATGACATGATGTAGAGGGATAAACTCAAGCAATACGATATAAACCCCATCTTTTTATCCTTGATGGCAACAATAGAATACGTGCCTGGCAACCCCTGCTATCACTGGGTAAGGACACCGCAAGATTGAACCCAAAGCTAAGCACTTCTCCCATGGCAAGAAAGATCAATCTAGTAGGCCAAACCAAACTGATAATTCGAAGAGACTTGCAAAGATAACTCAATCATACATAAAATAATTCAGAGGAGATTCAAATATTTCTCATAGATAAACTTGATCATAATTCATCGGATCTTGACAAACACACCGCAAAAAGAGTTACATCAAATAGATCTCCATAAGAGAGGGGGACAACATGGTATTGAGATCCAAAAAGAGACAAGAAGCCATCTAGCTAATAACTATGGACCCGAAGGTCTGTGGTAAACTACTCACAACTCATCGGAGAGGCTATGGTGTTGATGTAGAAGCCCTCCATGGTCGATACACCCTCCGGCGGAGCGCCGGCGAAGGCTCCAAGATGGGATCTCGCGGATACAGAAGGTTACGGTGGTGGAAATAGTTTTTCGTTGGCTCCCTGCATGTTTTCGGGGTACGTGGGTATATATAGGAGGAAGAAGTACGTTGGTGGCCGCCCGAGGGACCCAGGAGATAGGGGGCGCGCCCTGTAGGGGTGGGCGCGCCCTCCTATCTCCTGGACGCCTCGATTGCTTCTTGACTTGCACTCCAAGTCCTTTGGATCACGTTCGTTCCAAAAATCACGCTCCCGAAGGTTTCATTCCGTTTGGACTCCGTTTGATATTCCTTTTCTTCGAAATACTGAAATAGGCAAAAAAAACAGCAATATGGGTTGGGCCTCCGGTTAGTAGGTTAGTCCCAAAAATGATGCAAATGTGTAAAATAAATCCCATAAACATCCAAAAAGGGTAATATAATAGCATGGAACAATAAAAAATTATAGATACGTTGGAGACGTATCAGATGCATAAAATCTTAATGCAAAAGAACGTAACTTTATATTGCCACTTGTATGTGGACCTTTATTATGCAGTCCGTCTCTTTTATTGTTTCCACAACAAGATCATATAAAGCTTATTTTCTCTTCACTAATAAGTCATACATATTTAGAGAGCAATTTTTATTGCCTGCAGCATGACAACTTACTTGAAGGATCTTACTCAATCCATAGGTAGGTATGCTGGACTCTCATCGAAAAACTGGGTTTAAGGATATTTGGAAGCACAAGTAGTATCTCTACTTGGTGCAAGGAATTTGGCTAGCATGAGGGGGAAAGGCAAGCTCAACATGTTTGGAAGGTCAATGACAATATACTTTAACTGAGATGTGAGAAAACATAAACCATTACGTTGTCTTCCTTGTCCAACATCAACTCTTTTAGCATGTCATACTTAATGAGTGCTTCACAATCATAAAAGATGTCCAAGATAGTATATTTGCATGTGAACCTCTCTTTCCTTATTACTTCCTATTAATTGCAACGATGACCAAAACTAAGTTCGTCAACTCTCAACGACTCTTATGCCTCATACTTTCTATGTGTGAAGTCATTACTATTCATAAGATCAATATGAACTCTTTTATTATTTTTATTCTTTCTACTTCCTCAAAATCATGGCAAGATAGCAAAGCCCTTGACTCAACACTAATCTTTATTATAGATAGCTCATGGACTCGATTACATAAAGAGATCACAAAGCAAAACTCAAAACTACTTGATATCAAAACTTCAATCTACTAGATCAAGATACTACTAAAAGGATCGAACTAAATAAAATGGTAAAGATAGGAGTGTGATGGTCATACGATACCGGGGCACCTCCCCCAAGCTTGGCAGTAGCCAAGGGGAGTGCCCATACTCATGTAATTATGTCCTTGGAGGTGATGGAGGTGGTGATGATGATGGTGGATAATCGCACATCGAGCGTAAAAGCTCCTCCATCTTGCGGATAATGCCCTTGTGTCCGGCGATATGATCCTTCAACAAAATATTCTCCTGTGAGAGGTACTTATTCTGTATGCGAGCTAACTCAATCATCTTGAAAGCTTCAATCTCAGTTGGAGTAAATAGGTAGGTAAGGGTTGAGGGATGTTTTCTTCTTCCACCGCCGGAGCTTGATCCTCCACGGACTTCTTGATCCCTTCATCCTTGTTGATCTCCTACGGTTCTTCTCTTTTCAGCTCTATCTTCAATAGCCAAGCATCCTTGTCTTCATTGTTGAAGGAGGGTGACGTCATGGTGCTCTAGATCTATCAGAAAATAGCTCGAAACAAAAACAGAGGATAATTGCGTGATACGGTGGTCAAAGCCTTCGGGAGATTATATAATGAATTTTTACCGCCCAAAATACATAACATGCAAGAAAACGGAGTCCGGGAGGCACACAAGGTGGCCACGAGACAGGGGGCGCGCCCAGGAAGGGTGGGCGCACCCTCCACCCTCGTGGAGGCCTCGTGTCCTTCCCAGACTACTTCTTTCTTTCCAAAATTCTTAAACATTCCAAAACTGATAAAAATTGTAACTAGAATTGTTTTGGAGTCGGTTTACTTACCGTACCACATACCTATTCCTTTTCGGAGTCTGGAACGTTCTGGAAAGTGTACCTTATGTATTCCTCCGGGGTTACGGTCTCAACAATATTAGTTTCAACATTGATAGGATTACCTGAGATATAATGTTTAATTCTTTGACCGTTCACCACCCTCGGTCTTGTGCCTTCGAAGTTGTTGATTTTTATGGCACCGGAACGATAGACCTCCTCGATAACGTTTTCCTGCAAAAAATCTTAAACGAGAGTTGAATAATAACACATAATCACCTACGTTAAACTCATGCTTTTGTATCCTTTTGTCATGCCAGCGTTTGACTTTTTCTTCGAATAGCTTGGCATTCTCATAGGTTTGGGTTCTCCATTCATCAAGAGAGCTAATGTCAAACAACCTCTTCTCACCGGCAAGTTTGAAGTCATAGTTGAGCTCTTTAACAGCCCAATATGCTTTATGTTCAAGTTCAAGAGGTAAGTGACAAGCTTTTCCATAAACCATCTTATACGGAGACATACCCATAGGATTTTTGTATGCAGTTCTATAGGCCCATAATGCATCATCATGTTTTTTGGACCAATTCTTTCTAGATCTATTTACAGTCTTTTGCAAAATTAATTTGACCTCTCTATTGCTCAACTCTACTTGACCACTAGACTGCGGGTGATAAGGAGATGCGATTCTATGATTAACATCATACTTAGCAAGCATCTTACGGAAAGCACCATGAATAAAATGTGAACCACCATCAGTCATAAGATATCTAGGGACTCCAAACCTCGGAAAAATAACTTCTTTAAGCATTTTAATAGAAGTGTTATGATCAGTGCTACTAGTTGGAATAGCTTCTATCCACTTAGTAACGTAATCAAGAATAACTAAAATATGTGTATAACCATTAGAGGCAGGAAAAGGTCCCATATAATTAAAGCCCCAAACATCAAACAGTTCAATAACAAGAGAATAATTCATAGGCATTTCTTGACGTCTACTAATATGACCAATTCTTTGGCATTCATCACAAGATAAGACAAACTTACGAGCATCTTTGAAAAGAGTAGGCCAATAAAAACCAGATTGCAGTACCTTATGTGCAGTTCTATCTCCAGCGTGGTGCCCTCCATAGGATTCAGAGTGACACTTGCGTAGGATCTGTTCCTGTTCATGCTCAGGTAGACAACATCTAATAACACCATCTACTCCTTCTTTATAAAGGTGTGGGTCATCCCAGAAGTAATGTCTTAAATCATAAAAGAACTTTTTATTTTGCTGATATGTGAAACTAGGTGGTATAAATTTAGCAACAATGTAATTAGCATAATCAACATACCAAGGAGGAGTACGAGAAGCATTAATGACTGCTAATTGTTCATTAGGAAAGCTATCATCAATAGGTAGTGGGTCATCAAGAACATTCTCTAACCTAGACAAGTTGTCTGCAACGGGGTTCTCAGCTCCCTTTCTATCAATAATATGCAAGTCAAATTCTTGGAGCAAGAGAACCCATCTAATAAGTCTAGGCTTAGCATCTTTCTTTTCCATAAAATATTTAATAGCAGCATGATTAGTGTGAATAGTAACTTTGGAATCAACAATATAAGGTCTAAACTTATCACATGCAAACACAACTGCTAAGAACTCTTTTTCAGTAGTAGCATAATTTCTTTGGGCAGTATCAAGAGTCTTACTAGCATACTGGATAGCATTCAATTTCTTATCAACCCTTTGCCCTAGGACAGCACCTACAGCATAATCACTAGCATCACACATAATTTCAAAGGATAAATTCCAATCAGGTGGCTGAACAATAGGTGCAGTGATCAAAGCTTTCTTAAGTATTTCAAATGCTTCTACACAATCATCATCAAAGACAAAAGGAATATCTTTTTGCAATAAATTAGTCACAGGCCTAGAGATTTTAGAAAAGTCCTTAATGAACCTCCTATAAAAGCTGGCATGACCAAGGAAACTTCTTATACCTTTTATGTCCTTGGGACATGGCATCTTTTCAATAGCATCAACTTTAGCTTTATCAACTTCAATACCTCTCTCGGAAATCTTATGCCCCAAGACAATGCCTTCATTAACCATAAAGTGGCACTTTTCCCAATTCAAGACGAGACTAGTGTCTTCGCATCTCTGCAAAACTCGATCAAGGTTGCTCAAGCAATCATCAAAAGAGGATCCATAAACGGAGAAATCATCCATGAATACCTCACAAATCTTTTCACAAAAGTCAGAGAATATAGCCATCATGCATCTTTGAAAGGTAGCAGGTGCATTACACAAACCAAACGGCTTACGTCTATAAGCAAAAGTACCGAAAGGGCAAGTAAAAGTGGTTTTCAATTGATCCTTAGCTGACACAGGTATTTGAGAGAAACCAGAATAACCATCTAGAAAGCAGAAATGTGTGTGTTTGGATAGTCTTTCTAGCATTTGATCAATAAAAGGTAAAGGGTAATGATCTTTCTTAGTAGCTTTATTTAATTTATGGAAATCAATTACCATCCTATAACCAGTAATAACTCTTTGCGGGATCAATTCATCTTTATCATTAGGAACAACAGTAATACCTCCCTTTTTAGGAACACAATGGACAGGGCTTACCCAATCACTATCTGCAACGGGATAGATTATACGTGCCTCAAGGAGCTTTAGTATCTCCTTTCTTACCAATTCTTTCATCTTAGGATTCAATCGTTGTTGAGGATCTCTAACTGGTTTGGCATCCTCCAAATTAATTTTGTGTTGGCATAACGTGGGACTAATGCCCTTAAGATCATCCAGAGTATATCCAATAGCAGCACGGTGCTTCTTCAGAGTTTTCAATAATCTTTCTTCTTCTTGCTCTAAAAGGTTAGCACTAATTATAATAGGATATATTTTATTTTCATCAAGATAAGCATACTTAAGATTATCAGGTAATGGTTTGAGTCCAAACACGGGATCACCCTTGGGTGGAGGGGGGTCCCCTAGAATTTCAACGGGTAGGTTGTGTTTCAGAAAAGGTTCCTGTTGAAGGAACACTTCATCTATTTCCCTTCTTTCCTTCATAAACATCTCATTTTCATGGTCTAGCAAATATTGTTCTAACAGATCAGTAGGAGGAACGGCAATAGAAGCAAGACCAATAATCTCATCCTTACTAGGTGATTCTCTATCACGAGGTTGTCTATGAAACTTAGCAAAATTAAACTCATGAGACATACCCTCTAAGCCAATTGTAACAATCTCCTTTTCACAATCAATCCTAGCATTAACAATATTCAAGAAGGGTCTACCAAAAATAATGGGACAAAAGTCATCTTGTGGGGAACTAAGAACAAGAAAATCAACAGGATATTTAACCTTCCCACACAAAACTTCAACATCTCTAACAATCCCAATTGGTGAAATAGTATCTCTATTGGCAAGCTTGATAGTAACATCAATACCTTCCAATTCAACGATTGAATGTCATGCATAATTTATTTATATAAGTCATAGGATATTGCACTAGCACTAGCACCCATATCACATAAACCATGATAACAATGATCTCCTATTTTAATAGAAATAACAGGCATGCCTACCACAGGTCTATGTATCTTAGTATCTGGTCTAACAATATTAGCAGTCTCACCACAGAAATAAATAACATGCCCATCTAAATCATCATCCAAGAGATATTTAACCATAGCAATACTAAGTTCAACTTTGATTTGCTTAGGAGGTGTATAAGTCCTAGTATTACTCTTACGAACAACAGTCGAAGTTTTGGCAGTATCCTTTATCCTAACAGGAAAAGGATGTTTCTCAACATAAGTAGTAGGAACAATAGGATCACTATAGGTGATAGTCTTTTCTTCAACTGTAATAGGTGCAACTACTTTTACTTCAAAGGGAGGATTATATTTAAACCACTTCTCCTTAGGGAGATCAACGTGAGTAGCAAAAGATTCACAGAAAGAAGCTACTATCTTAGAGTCAAGTCCATACTTAGCGCTAAATCCACGAAAAGCATCGGTATTCATAAAAGATTTAACACAATCAAACTTAGGTGTCATACCTGACTCCTTACCATCGTCGGAACTCCAATCTTCAGAGTTGCGTTTAATTCTTTCCAATAAGTCCCATTTGAATCAATAGTCTTCAGCATATAAGAACCATCACATGAAGTATTGAGCATGTTGCGATCATTGGGAGAAAGACGAAAATAAAAATATTGAATAATCATTTCTCTAGAGAGCTCATGATTGGGGCATGAATATAACATTGACTTAAGACTCCCCCAAGCTTGAGCGATGCTTTCTCCTTCGCGAGACCAGAAATTGTATATGTAATTACGATCACGATGAACAAGATGCATAGGATAGAAATTCTGGTGAAATTCCAACTTCAATCATTTATAATTCCAAGATCCCGTATCATCACATAGCCTATACCATGTCAATGCATCTCCCTTCAAAGATAAACGGAAGACCTTCCTTTTGACAACATCATCGGGAATACCTGCAAGCTTAAATAATCCATAAACTTCATCGACAAAGATAAGGTGTAAATGGGGATGCAATGTTCCATCTCCTGCAAAGGGATTAGCTAGCAGTTTCTCTATCATACCCGAAGGAATATCAAAGTAAATATTTTCAGTAGGTTCAGTAGGTTGAGGAGAAACTCTTTGCTCTTCTGGTCGGGTTGAAGATACCCCAAACAAGCCCCTCAAAGGATTAGTTTCCATAGTAACAAGCGACAGAAAATTTCAGCACACTATATAAATGTTTCCTTACCAAGTTCCACTCACCAAAAGCGCTACACTCCCCGGCAACGGCGCCAGAAAAGAGTCTTGATGACGCACAAGTGTAGGGGATCTATCGTAGTCCTTTCGATAACTAAGAGTGTCGAACCCAACGAGGAGCAGAAGGAAATGATAAGCGGTTTTCAGTAAGGTTTTCTCTGCAAGCACTGAAATTGTAGGTAATAGATAGTTTTGTGGTAAGATAAATTGTAACGGGAAACAAGCAATGAAAGTAAATAAAGTGAAGAAAGGTGGCCCAATCCTTTTTGTAGAAAACGACAAACCTGGACAATTTCTTATAATTAGAAAGGAGCTCCCGAGGACACGTGGGAATTATCGTCAAGCTAGTTTTCATCACGCTCATATGATTCGCATTCGGTACTTTGATAATTTGATATGTGGGTGGACCGGTGCCTGGGTACTTCCCTTAATTGTACAAGCATCCCACCTATGATTAACCCCTATTGCAAGCATCCGCAACTACAAAAGAAGTATTAACGTAAACCTAACCACAACATTAGACATATGGATCCAAATCAGCCCCTTACGAAGCAACGCATAAACTAGGGTTTAAGATTATGTCACTCTAGCAACCCATCGTCTACTTATTACTTCCCAATGCCTTCCTCTAGGCCCAAATAATGGTGAAGTGTCATGTAGTCGACGTTCAAATAACACCACTAGAGGAAAGACAACATACATCTCATCAAAATATCGAACGAATACCAAATTCACATGACTACTAATAGCAAGACTTCACCCATGTCCTCAGGAACTAACGTAACTACTCACAAAGCATATTCATGTTCATAATCAGAGGAGTAATAATATGCATTAAGGATCTGAACATATGATCTTCCACCAAGTAAACCAATTAGCATCAACTACAAGGAGTAATCATTACTACTAGCAACCCACATGTACCAATTTGTGGTTTTGATACAAGATTGGATACAAGAGATGAACTAGGGTTTTGAGAGGAGATGGTGGTGATGAAGATGTTTATGGATATTGACCCCCTCCCGATGAGAGGATTGCTGGTGATGACGATGGTGATGATTTCCCCCTCCCGGAGGGAAGTTTCCCTGACAAAACAGCTCTGCCGGAGCTCTAGGTTGGTTCCTGAAGGAAATATTCCCTAGAGGCAATAATAAAGTTATTATTTATTTCCTTATTTCATGATAAATGTTTATTATGCATGCTAGAATTGTATTAACCGGAAACATAATACATGTGTGAATACATAGACAAACATATGGTCACTAGTATGCCTCTACATGACTAGCTTGTTGATCAAAGATGGTTGTGTTTCCTAGCCATAGACATGAGTTGTCATTTGATTAACAGGATCACATCATTATAAGAATGATGTGATTGACTTGACCCATTCCGTTATCTTAGCACTTGATCGTTTAGTATGTTGCTATTGCTTTCTTCATGACTTATACATGTTCCTATGACTATGAGATTATGCAACTCCCGTTTACCGGAGGAACACTTTGTGTGCTACCAAACGTCACAACATAACTGGGTGATTATAAAGGAGCTCTACAGTGTCACCGAAGGTACATGTTGAGTTGGCGTATTTTGAGATTAGGATTTGTCACTCCGATTGTCGGAGAGGTATCTCTGGGCCCTCTCGGTAATGCACATCACTATAAGCCTTGCAAGCAATGTGACTAATGAGTTAGTTACGGGATGATGCATTACGTAAAGAGTAAAGAGACTTGCCAGTAACGAGATTGAACTAGGTATTGGATACCGACGATCAAATCTCGGGCAAGTAACATACCGATGACAAAGGGAACAACGTATGTTGTTATGCGGTTTGACCGATAAAGACCTTCGTAGAATATGTAGGAGCCAATATGAACATCCAGGTTCCGCTATTGGTTATTGACCAGAAACGTGTCTCGGTTATGTCTACATAGTTCTCCAACCCGTAGGGTCCGCACGCTTAACGTTACGATGACAGTTTTATTATGAGTTTATAAGTTTTGATGTACCGAAGGTAGTTCGGAGTCCCGGATGTGATCACTGACATGACGAGGAGTTTCGAAATGGTCGAGACATGATGGTTGATATATTGGACGACTATTTTCAGACACCGAAAGTGTTCCGGGTGATTTCGGAGAAAACCGGAGTGCCACAGGGGTTACCGGAACCCCCCGGGGAAGTATTGGGCCTTAGTGGGACTAAGGGGAGAGAGAGGGAAGCAGCCCAGGAGGTGGCGCCCCCCCCCCCCATGGGGAGTCCGAATTGGACTAGGGGAGGGGGGCGCGGCCCCTCTTTCCCTCTCCCTCTCCCTCTCTTTCCTCCCCCCTTCCTCCTTCCTAGTTGGACTAGGAAAGGGGAGTCCTACTCCCACTAGGAGGAGGACTCCCCCCTCCTTGGCGCGCCCCTAGGGTCGGCCGGCCTCCCCCCTTTCTCCTTTATATACGGGGGTAGGGGCACCTCTAGACACACAAGTTGATCTTCGTGATCGTTCCTTAGCCGTGTGCGGTGCCGCCCTCCACTATATTCCACCTCGGTCATATCGTTGCGGTGCTTAGGCGAAGCCCTGCATCTGTAGAACATCATCATCATCACCATGCCGTCATGCTAATGGAACTCATCCCCGACACCCTGCTAGATTGGAGTCCGGGGATCGTCATCGAGCTGAACGTGTGCTGAACTCGGAGTTGTCGTACGTTTGGTACTTGGATCGGTCAGATCGTGAAGACGTACTACTACATCAACCGTGTTGTCATAACGCTTCCGCTTTCGGTCTACGAGGGTACGTGGACAACACTCTCCCCTCTCGTTGCTATGCATCACCATGATCTTGCGTGTGCGTAGGAAAATTTTGAAATTACTACGTTCCCCAACAGTGGCATCCGAGCCTAGGTTTTATGCGTAGATGTTATATGCACGAGTAGAACACAAGTGAGTTGTGGACGATACAAGTCATACTGCTTACCAGCATGCCATACTTTGGTTCGGCGTTATTGTTGGATGAAGCGGCCTGGACCGACATTACGCGTACGCTTACGCGAGACTGGTTTTACCGTCGTGCTTTGCACACAGGTGACTAGAGGGTGTCAGTTTCTCCAACTTTAGTTGAACTGAGTGTGGCTACGCCCGGTCCTTGCGAAGGTTAAAACAGCACTAACTTGACGAACTATCGTTGTGGTTTTGATGCGTAGGTTAGAATGGTTCTTGCTCAGCCCGTAGCAGGCACACAAAATTTGCAACAACAAAGTAGAGGATGTCTAACTTGTTTTGGCAGGCATGTTGTGATGTGATATGGTCAAGACGTGATGCTATATTTTATTGTATGAGATGATCATGTTTTGTAACCGAAGTTATCGGCAACTGGCAGGAGCCATATGGTTGTCGCTTTATTGTATGAAATGCAAACGCCCTGTAATTGCTTTACTTTATCACTAAGCGGTAGCGATAGTCGTAGAAGCAATAGATGGAGTAACGACAACGATGCTATGATGGAGATCAAGGTGTCGCGCCGGTGATGATGGTGATCACGACGGTGCTTCGGAGATGGAGATCACAAGCACAAGATGATGATGGCCATATCATATCACTTATATTGATTGCATGTGATGTTTATCCTTTATGCATCTTATCTTGCTTTGATTGACGGTAGCATTTTAAGATGATCTCTCACTAAATTATCAAGAAGTGTTCTCCCTGAGTATGCACCGTTGTGAAAATTCTTCGTGCTGAGACACCATGTAATGATCGGGTGTGATAGGCTCTACGTTCAAATACAATGGGTGCAAAATAGTTGCACACGCGGAATACTTAGGGTTAAACTTGACGAGCCTAGCATATACAGATATGGCCTCGAAACATGGAAACCGAAAGGTCGAGCGTGAATCATATAGTAGATATGATCAACATAGTGATGTTCACCATTGAAAACTACTCCATCTCACGTGATGATCGTACATGGTTTAGTTGATTTGGATCACGTGATCACTTAGATGCCTAGAGAGATGTCTGTCTAAGTGGGACTTCTTAAGTAATATGATTAATTGAACTTAGATTTATCATGAACTTAGTCCTGGTAGTATTTTGCAAATTATGTTGTAGATCAATAGCTCGCGTTGTTGCTTTCATATGTTTATTTTGATATGTTCCTATAGAAAATTGTGTTGAAAGATGTTAGTAGCAATGATGCGGATTGGATCCGTGATCTGAGATTTATCCTCATTTCTGCATAGAAAAATTATGTCCTTAATCCACCTCTAGGTGATAGACCTATTGCGGGAGCAGATGCAGACGTTATGAACGTTTGGCTAGCTCAATATGATGACTACTTGATAGTTTAGTGCACCATGCTTAACGACTTAGAATCGGGACTTCAAAGACATTTTGAATGTCATGGACCATATGAGATGTTCCAGGAATTGAAGTTAATATTTCAAGCAAATACCCGAGTTGAGAGATATGAATTCTCCAACAAGTTCTATAGCTAAAAGATGGAGGAGAATTGCTCAACTAGTGAGCATGTGCTCAGATTGTCTGTGTACTTCAATTGCTTGAATCAAGTGGGAGTTAATCTTGCAAATAAGGTAGTGATTGACAGAATTCTCTAGTCACCATCACTAAGTTACTGGAACTTCGTGATGAACTGTAGTATGCAAGGGATGACGAAAACGATTCCCGAGCTCTTTGTGATGTTGAAATCGACGAAGGTAGAAATCAAGAAAGAGCATCAAGTGTTGATGATTGACAAGACCACTAGTTTCAAGAAAAGGGCAAAGGGAAAGAAAGGGAAACTTCAAGTATAATGGCAAACAAGTTATCACTCCCGTGAAGAAGACCAAAGCTAGACCAAAGCCTGAAACTGAGTGCTTGAACTTCAAAGGAAATGGTCACTGGAAGCGGAAATGCCCTGAATATTTGGTGGATAAGAAGGATGGCAAAGTGAACAAGGGTATATTTGATATACAGGTTATTGATGTGTGCCTTACTAGTGTTTATAGTAGCCCCTGAGTATTTGATACTTGTTCGGTTGCTAAGATTAGTAACTCGAAACAGGAGTTACAGAATAAACAGAGACTAGTTGAAGGGGAAGTGACGATGAGTGTTGGAAGTAGTTCCAAGATTGATATGATCATCATCGCACACTCCCTATACTTTCGGGATTGTTGTTAAACCTAAATAAATGTTATTTGTCGTTTGCATTGAGCATGAATATGATTTGATCATGTTTATTGCAATATGGTTATTCATTTAAAGTCAGAGAATAATTGTTGTTCTGTTTACATGAATAAAACCTTCAAATGGTCATACACCCAATGAAAATAGTTTGTTGGATCTCAATCGTAGTGATACACATATTCATAATATTGATGCCAAAAGATGCAAAGTTAATAATGATAGTGCAACTTATTTGTGGCACTGCCGTTTGGGTCATATCGGTGTAAAGCGCATGAAGAAACTCCATAAAGATGGATCTTCGGAATCACTTTGTTATGAATCATTTGATGCCTGCGAACCATGCCTTTTGGGCAAGATGACTAAAACTCCGTTCCCCGGAACAACGGAATGAGCTACTGACTTATTGGAAATAATACATACCGATGTATGCGATCCGATGAGTGTGAAGGCTCGCGGCATGTATCGTTATTTTCTGACCTGCACAGATGATTTGAGCAGATATGGGTATATCTACTTGATGAAACACAAGTCTGAAACATTTGAAAATTTCAAAAAAAATTAGAGTGAAGTTTAGAATCACCGTGACAAGAAAATAAAGTTTCTACAATCTGATCGTAGAGAAGAATATTTGAGTTACGAGTTTGGCCTTCATTTTAAACAATGTGGAATAGTTTCACAGTTCACGCCACATGGAACACCACAGCATAATGGTGTGTACGAACGTCATAACCACACTTTATTTGATATGGTGCAATCTATGATGTATCTTATCATTTACCACTATCATTTTGGGGTTATGCATTAGAGATAGCTGCATTCACCTTAAATATGGCACCATCTAAATCCATTGAGATGACACCGTATGAACTATGGTTTAGCAGTAAACCTAAGCTGTCATTTCTTAAAGTTTGGAGTTGTGATGCTTATATGAAAAGGTTTTCAACCTAATAAGCTCGAACCCAAATCGGAGAAGTGCCTCTTCATAGAATACCCAAAGGAAACTATTGGTTACACCTTCTATCACAGATTTGAAGGCAAAACATTCGTTGCTAAGAATGGATCCTTTCTAGAGATGGATTTTCTCTCGAAAGAAGTGAGTGGGAGGAAAGTAAAGCATGATAAGGTAATTTGTACCTTCTCCCGAATTTGAAAGTAGTTCATCACAGAAATCAGTTCCAGTGATTCCTACACCAATTAGTGAGGAAGCTAATGATGATGATCATGAAACTTCAGATCAAGTTACTACAAAACCTCGTAGGTCTTCCAAAGTACAGTCCGCACCAGAGTGGTACAGAATCCTGTTCTGGAAGTCATGTTACTAGACCATGATGAACCTACGAACTATGAGGAAGCGATGATGAGCCCAGATTCCGCGAAATGGCTTGAGGCCATGAAATCTGAGATGAGATCCATGTATGAGAACAAAGTGTGGACTTTGGTGGAGTTGCCCAATGATCGGCAAGCCATATTGTATAAATGGATATTCAAAAGGAAGACAGACGCTGATAGTAGTGTTACTATCTACAAAGCTCGACTTGTCGCAAAAAGGTTCTTGACAAGTTCAAGGTGTTGACTACAATGAGATTTTCTCAACTGTAGCGATGCTTAAGTCTGTCCGAATCATGTTAGCAATTGCCAAATTTTATGAAATCTGGCAAATGGATGTCAAAACTGCATTCCTTAATGGTTTTCTTAAAGAAGAGTTGTATATGATGCAACCAGAAGGTTTTGTCAATCCTAAAGGTGCTAACAAAATGTGCAAGCGCCAGCGATCCATCTATGGACTGGTGCAAGCATCTCAGAGTTGGAATATACACTTTGATAAGTTGATCAAAGCATATAGTTTTATACAGACTTGCGGTGAAGCATGTATTTACAATAAAGTGAGTGGGAGCACTACCGCCTTTCTGATAAATATATGTGAGTAACATATTGTTGATCAGAAAATGATGTATATTTTTTCTAGAAAGCATAAACGAGTATTTGAAAGGAGTTCTTTAAAAGAAAGACCTTAGTAAAGCTACTTACATATTGAGCATCAAAATCTATTGAGATAGATCAAGACGCTTGATAAGTTTTTCAATAAGTACATACCTGGTCAAGATTTTGAAGTAGTTCAAAAATGGAACAGTCAAAGAAAGAGTTCTTGCCTGTGTTGCAAAGGTGTGAAATTGAGTAAGACTCAAATCCCGACCACGTCATAAAATAGAAAAGAGAATGAAAGTCATTCCCCATGCCTCAGTCATATGTTCTATAAAGTATGCTATGCTATGTACCAGACCTATTATATACCTTGCTCTGAATTTGGCAAGGGAGTACAATAGTGATCTAGGAGTAGATCACTGGACATTGTTCAAGAATATCCTTAGTGAGGACTAAGAAAATATTTCTCGATTATGGAGGTGATAAAAGAGCCCGTCATAAATAGTTACATCGGTGCAAGCTTTTACACCGATCCAGATGACTCTAAGTCTCAATATGGATACATATTGAAAGTGGGAGCAATTAGCTAGAGTAGCTCCGTGCAGAGCATTGTAGACATAGAATATTTGCAAAATACATACGACTCTGAATGTGACAGACCCGTTGACTAAGCTTCTCTCACGAGCAAAACATGATCACACATTAGTACTCTTTGGGTGTTAATCACATAAGCGATGTGAACTAGATTATTGACTCTAGTAAACCCTTTGGGTGTTGGTCACATGACGATGTGAACTATGGGTGTTAATCATATACCGATATGAATATTGGTGTTAAATCACATGGCGATGTGAACTAGATTACTGACTCTAGTGCAAGTGGGAGACTGAAGGAAATATGACCTAGAGGCAATATTAAAGTTATTATTTATTTCCTTATTTCATGATAAATGTTTATTATTCATGCTAGAATTGTATTAACCGGAAACATAATACATGTGTGAATACATAGACAAACATAGTGTCACTAGTATGCCTCTACTTGACTAGCTTGTTGATCAAAGATGGTTGTGTTTCCTAGCCATAGACATGAGTTGTCATTTGATTAACGGGATCACATCATTAGAAGAATGATGTGATTGACTTGACCCATTCCGTTAGCTTCGCACTTGATCGTTTAGTATGTTGCTATTGCTTTCTTCATGACTTATACATGTTCCTATGACTATGAGATTATGCAACTCCCATTTATCGGAGGAACACTTTGCGTGCTACCAAACGTCACAACGTAACTAGGTGATTATAAAGGATCTCTACAGGTGTCTCCGAAGGTACATGTTGAGTTTGTGTATTTCGAGATTAGGATTTGTCAGCCCGATTGTCGGAGAGGTATCTCTGGGCCCTCTCAGTAATGCACATCACTATAAGCCTTGCAAGCAATGTGACTAATGAGTTAGTTACGGGATGATGCATTACGTAACGAGTAAAGAGACTTGCCGGTAATGAGATTGAACTAGGTATTGGATACCGACGATCAAATCTCGGGCAAGTAACATACCGATGACAAAGGGAACAACGTATGTTGTTATGCAGTTTGACCGATAAAGATCTTCGTAGAATATGTAGGAGCCAATATAAGCATCCAGGTTCCGCTATTGGTTATTGACCCGAAACGTGTCTCGGTCATGTCTACATAGTTCTCGAACCCGTAGGGTCCGCACGCTTAACATTACGATGACAGTTTTATTATGAGTTTATAAGTGTTGATGTACCGAAGGTTGTTCGGAGTCCCAGATGTGATCACGGACATGACGTGGAGTCTCGAAATGGTCGAGATATAAATATTGATATATTGGACGACTATATTCGTACACCGGAAGTGTTCCGGGTGATTTCAGAGAAAACCGGAGTGCCGGAGGGGTTACCGGAACCCCCTGGGGAAGTATTGGGCCTTAGTGGGCCTGAGGGGAGAGAGAGGGCAGCAGCCCAGGAGGTGGTGCGCCCCCCCCATGGGGAGTCCGAATTGGACTAGGGGAGGGGGGCGCGGCCCCTCTTTCCCTCTCCCTCTCCCTCTCTTTCCTTCCCCCTTCCTCCTTCCTAGTTGGACTAGGAAATGGGAGTCCTACTCCCACTAGGAGCAGGACTCCCCCTCCTTGGCGCGCCCCCTTGGACCGGCCGGCCTCCCCCTTGCTCCTTTATGTACGGGGGCAGGGGGCACCTCTAGACACACAAGTTGATCTTCGTGATCGTTCCTTAGCCGTGTGCGGTGCCCCCCTCCACCATATTCCACCTTGGTCATATCGTTGTGGTGCTTAGGCAAACCCTACGTCGGTAGAACATCATCATCATCACCACACCGTCATGCTAACAGAACTCATCCCCGACACCCTGCTGGATCGGAGTCCGGGGATAGTCATCGAGCTGAACGTGTGCTGAACTCCGAGGTGCCGTACGTTCGGTACTTGGATCGATCGGATCGTGAAGACGTACTACTACATCAACCGCATTGTCATAACGCTTCCGCTTTCGGTCTACGAGGGTACATGGACAACACACTCCCCTCTCGTTGCTATGCATCACCATGATCTTGCGTGTGCGTAGGAAAATTTTGAAATTACTACGTTCCCCAACAGTTCCGCCAAGGTTCTGCCTCGTGGCGGAGGAGTTTCGTCCCATAAGCTTGCCTCTGATTTTTTCCAGGGTAAAAGCCTTCATATAGCATAAGATGGACACCGGAGGGCCACCAGGGGGCCCAGGAGACGGGGGGCGCTCCCAGTAGGGGTGGCCGCGCCCCCCACCCTCCTGACCAGGGTGTGGGCCCCCTCTGGTATTTCGTTTGCTCAGTAATTCTTATTAATTCCAAAACTGACTTCTGTGGAGTTTCATGATTTTTGGAGCTGTGCAGAATAGGTTTCCAATATTTGCTCCTTTTCCAGCCAGAATTCCAGCTGCCGGCATTCCCCCTCTTCATGGTAAACCTTATAAAATAAGAGAGAATAGGCATAAGTATTGAGATATAATGTGTAATAACAACCCATAATGCAATAAATATTGATATAAAAGCATGATGCAAAATGGGCGTATCAATTGGCGGGATTACCATTTTTGTGGCCGCATGTTTCATCCTCCTTTATTAGCCAGTAATTGATTCCTTTTTTGCCTCTGTTTGAACAGGGATATCTATTCAACTTGTTGCTATTGCGACATTTTGCTTCGCTACGCGAAACACTTTGCTTGATTTCAGTGCAACTACACAAAACGAGATTGGATTTCCTATTTGTGTTTGTAGATTCGTATTTTATGTTGGTCTTCTCATGAAAGGTCAGTACAGTCCTTCATCCACATGATTGTGTAGTGTGCTTTGAGATGTTGTGCTACTTGTATTGGTACTATTTTAAATAAATGTTGAAATGAAGCCATTGTATTGCTGTCTTTTCCCATTAAGTAGTGAACAAAAATGGGACCAACCCAGACATGATGCTTGTTGCTTTGTTACAATAAACTCAGCATCACCCGCTTTATAAGTAGATGGAAGCACATATTGTTGTTGCGCCCACTTTCCCCTGGAACTGTTTATGCTTTTTGTTAATCTAATGCCGCTGGTAAAATTAAGCAATGCCACTCTCAGAATTAACTATTGAATCTTATTTCAAAATTGCAACACTTGTTAGGGATTGGCGGGATTACCATTTCTGTGGCCGCATGTTCCATCCTCCTTTATTAGCCAATAATTGATTCATTTTTTGCCTCTGTTTAAATAGGGATATCTATTAAACTTGTTGCTATTGGGACATTTTGCTTCACTACGCGAAACACTTATGTTTTAAGAGTGTTTTGTGCAGTTCAACTTGAATGTCACACCGGCGACTTTGCTTAATTTTGGTGGAACTGCACAAAAGGAGATTGAGATTTCATATATTGTTGGGATATGTGTCCAGTCTTCCTCTCGAGCTATTTCAAATCTTGGTCAAGAAAGGTCAGTACCGACTTTCATCCACATGATGCTGCAGTGTGCTTTGAGATACTTGTATTGGTACTGTTTTGGATAAATGTTGAATTGAAGCTATTGAACTATTTTCTTTTACCAGTAAGTGAGCAAAAATTGTTCCAACCCAGACATGATGCTTGTTTCTTTGTTACAACAAAACTCTGCATCACCCCCTTTATAAGTAGACGAAAGCACATGTTGTTGTTGCGCCCACTCTCCCCTAGAACTGTTTATGCTTTTTGTGAATCTAATGCCGCTGGTAAAATTAAGCAATGCCACTCTCAGAATTAATTAACTACTGAATCTTAGTTCAAAACTGTAACACTTGTTAGGGATTGGTGGGATTACCATTTTTGTGGCCGCATGTTTCATCCTCCTTTATTAGCCAGTAATTGATTCCTTTTTTGCCTCTATTAAAATGAATCAGTCGCATTGTTTTAGGAATGGTACTATCCTGCTTTGTGGTTCTTTTTACATGTTTAACCAAGGTATTGTTAAGATAATGTCTCTGTTAAAATGAATCAGTCGCATTGTTTTAGGAATGGTACTTTTCTGCTTTGTCGTTCTTTATACATGTTGAAACAAGGCATTGTTAAGATAATGTCTCAGTCAATATGAATGAATTACACCGATGGAGAATTGCTACTCTCCTGCTTCGTTTCCCATTAAGACAAGGTTGATCAGTAGATGCTTTTCTTCTATGAGTACAAGTCATCAACCATTATTTCTCAGTAATTGTTTCCCTTATACCTATTGTTGCTTACAAGGACATCAAAATTAAAGCTCGGTTTTATTCCGACTTTGATTTTAGTTGAACTGCACAAAAGGAGCCAATGTGTCCAAGGCAAACTGCTGCATTACTGGGTCCAGTTGGTCGTTCCACTTTGTAGAAAGAAGCAGTCACTGTTTGCGCTACATTACCGAAGGAATGACCGAGAAGCTTTACAGAGTATTAGTTGACGCTGGTGACATGACTAGTCTGCATAGAGCATAGGCAACTCTACGACACGTGGAGTGCACTGGGCAAAAAGTGCCCAAACAAGTATAATAAGCCACGACAGGACTCCACGGTCATAGGCATTACATATTTTGAATGGGAAAAGCTTGTCAAAGTTTAATCATTGATGTTAGCAAGAAGACGTTAGTTTAATATATTGGAATTAGAAAACCTTGTCAAAATTTGCTCATTGATGTTAGCCAGAAGACATGCATTTGATATTTTTGAGTGGGATGCCCTTTGCTCTGGGCAGCGTCGTTTGTTTTTTCCCATTCCTGTGTTCAGTTTAGAAGTAAATAGTTACTCTGCTAAGATATTCCTGTGTTAAGAGTTTGTTCTAAATATTGTCTATGTAATGTCAGGCCTTGTGTTTGATTGCAAAGTTGAGCTTGGAATGTTGTGGCATGCGGCATCACGAGCTTTTCACTGTGCCTCCTGAGAATAATGCTTCGTATTGTTTTGCATGTCGATCTAATGCCAGTGATTTGCTTGTTAAGAAGATCATCCTCTTCTATTGTTTCCGTGCTTAAGAAGTTCATCGTCTTATGTTTCATTCATAGCCTATATGACATGTCGGGTAGGTTAGACGTGAAGCCATATGATCTTCTGACCAACTCATCATCTTAGCCGTGATTGGATCATCGTTTTCCAACCAAACCGCTTGTAAAACTGACGCTTGTAAATAAAAGCAGATGGTCTCGGGCGAAGCACTTGGTTGGTCGATTTTGACTAGTAAAATATACACTGGTCTCTCAAATTACACGCGTAACCTGCCGGTTTTACTTACAGACCTTGGGCCCTCGATTTCATTATGCTTGTATTTTACGCGTTGTTTCCGATGACGAGTAAATTACACTTGTATGTTAATACAGGTGTGAAATAAACCAGAGCTCCCAAGCGCGGCCTTACCGTTTCATGCCGTCTCAGTCTCTCGAAGGTGCTCATAGGTGTCCGATGATCCTGGCTTCCTGAATGAGAAGCAAGCGTTGTATCAGACCATCCATAGGGCCCGCGAGGCCCTCTCCATCGTCCTTCGAGTTGTTGCGCTCGTCGTGGTGCCGAGCATTGTTAACATGGTCAATGAACATGAGGATTCAGGAGATGACTTTATTTTGACTGGATGACAGTAGGGACCCACTAGGGCCATAGCTACGCAAGTGCCTCCTTATTATGTACAACTATATATTTTTTGCTTCCTCCTGGTTTCCTGACATCACGGTCCCACACCATTGTCAACCTATGTAGTCAATATAAACAAGAGAATTGCACAAGGTGTGGCCGACAGCTAGGACCAAGCAGTTCGAGTAGTATTTGTGCTTTTGAGGCATGAGCACTGCAGAGCTTTTCTTGGTGATGTTTTCGTTGTTGTTCAGAGGAGAGTAGTGTATTAACTGGGCGGGCTGTGGCCCATCTAGCCCAGGCCAGATATCCAAACCGGATATTAATTTTTTTAAAGATGAAAATGGCTAGCCCAGCTATACTTTTTTTGAGGAATACCCACGCAAGGCCAACTTGTTATTCTCCACCCCGCTGGGTTGCAAATCTTTCCTAGGAGGGATGCATTAGGCTTAACAGGAAAATGGGCTTTAAAAATAATAAATGGGATGTAATTATAAAAACTGGGAGTAACTATAAAAAAATGCACCAAACACGAAATTAGTTTCTAAAATATTATTTATGGATTTTGAAAATCTTAATTTTTAATTGTTGAGCACGCAATGTTTCGTTGGATTTTTACGTAATACAAATTTATATTTAATCTGACTAGAAATTTCAAATAAAAATATTTCAGATCCCATCAAAATGTGGGAGATTTTATTGAATTCTGTCTTGAACGGTTGGTTGCAATTATTAATCATTGTCCTAGCTAGAAAATGGGTTGCACTTTTAACAAACTGTAAATGGGCTATAGGAAATTCTATTAGAATTCAAAAATGGGCTCTAGATTCATACAGATCGGAAATGGGCTATAAGTTCTCTGCCACACACTTGTGGGCCTACTAAGTTGACGCGTCCCCTAAAAAAAGAAGTTGACGCGTATTCCTCTCCGCGTGGGCATCCACTGTCGCGTCTTCCCCGGCTCTGCGTCGTCCCCTTCCTAGGCCTCGCCGTCGTCTACCGCCGTGGTGCTCTCGGCGCGGCGTGGTCAATGTGGTCAACAACCGACCTCCATCAGAAGAGTACTGTACATGGAGAGGCTGACAGCTGGGTCCATGGAAGCCGCAAGGAAGTGCCTCCTTCTTCCACGCAAAATAATTATTCCTCCACCTGACAGCAGGGACCCACCGGACCGACCACCGTATTTCATGAAAAAAAATGTTTCCCCCCTGACTGTTGGGATCCACCGGACGGGCCACCATATTTCGCGAAAATAACGTCCCTCCTCTGTCAGCTCGGACCCACTGGAAGTGCCTCCTTATTACGCACAAAAAAATGAATACTCCCCCTGCTAGCTGGGACCCTCCTTGGTGGAGGCTGACTTGTGGGCCTACTAAGTTGACGGGGATGGAGGGCTTTGTCAACTTAGTCAATATGAACGATTCTAGCTCCAGTGACCGTACGATGTCCATCCGACGGCCGTAGTGCTTCTTCAACCTCTAGTATTCTTGCTCCATCCGCCCAAAGTAGCGCCGGTCGTGCTGCATCCTCCTGACTCCCGTGGCCGACTGTGTTGCCGCGGAGGCCTCACCGCCCCCTACTATTCCCACCGCTGGCCAGGCCCTGCGGCGACGGCAGCCTCACACCGCAGTCGAACCACTAAACCCTCGTACTCCTCTCGGCACGGGCTTCCACTGTCACGTCTTCACCGGCTCCACATCGTCCCCTTCCTAGGCCTCGCCATCGTCCACCGCCCTGGTGCTCTTGGCGCGGCGTGGTCCATGTGGTCAAGGAACGACTTCCATTGGAAGAGTACTGTACGTGGAGAGGCTGACAGCTGGGTCCACGGCGGCCGCAAGGAAGTGCCTCCTTATTACACGCAAAATAATTATTCCTCCACCTGATAGTGGGGACCCACCGGTCGGGCCACCGTATTTCATGAAAAAAATGTTCCCCCATTTGTCAGCTCGGACCCACCGGAAGTGCCTCTTTATTACGCACAAAAAAATGAAGACTCCCCCTGCTAGCTGGGACCCTCCTTGGTGGGAGGCTGACTTGTGGGCCTACTAAGTTGAGGGGGATGGAGGGATTTTTCAACTTAGTCAATATGAACGATTCTAGCTCCAGTGACCGTACGATGTCCATCCAACGTCCGTAGTGCTTCTACAACCTCTGTTCTTCTTGCTCCAGCCGCCCAAAGCAGCGCTGGTCATGCCGCATGCTCCTGCCTCCTGTGGCCGGCTGTGCTGCCGCGGAGGCCTCACCGCCCCTACTATTCCCACCGCTGGCCAGGCCCTACGGCGACGGCAGCCTCACACCGTAGCCGAACCAGTGAACCCTCGTACTCCTCTCCGCGCAGGCTTCCACTGTCGCGTCTTCCCCGGCTCCGCGTTGTCCCATTCCTAGGCCTCGCCGTCGTCCACCGACCTGGTGCTCTCGGCGCGGCGTGGTCAACATGGTCAAGGAACGACTTCCATTGGAAGAGTACTGTATGTGGAGAGGCTGAAAGCTGGGTCCATGGTGGCTGCAAGGAAGTGCCTCCTTATTACGCGCAAAATAATTATTCCTCCACCTGACAGCGGGGACCCACCGGTCGGGCCACCGTATTTCGCGAAAAAACGTTTCCCCCCTAACTGCTGGGACCTACCAGCTACATCTTCACATGCAAGGAAGTGCATCCATATTACAGGCAAAAAAAATGATTCGCCCCCTGACTGCTGGGACCCACCAGCTACATCTTCGCATGCCAGGAAGTGCGTCCGGGCAAAAAAAATAACGATTTGCCCCCCTGACTACTGGGACCCACGAGCTACATCTTCGCACGCAAGGAAGTGCCTCACAGTCGGGACCCACCTGGTCGAAGCGTACGTAGCGTTGTCATTCTGGTGGCGAACGTGTACGTACATACTAGTCGATGTAGAGGCGCGCACATGTCGTATTAGAGGCGCGCACATAGCATGTACACGTACATACAGCGGCCAAGGTGCAAGAAAGTAAATACGGCCACATACGTACATACAGGCGGGGTCTCGAACGCCTACTAGCGCATACGTATGGCCAGGGCTCGTGTACATGGCTGGGTCGGAACGGAGAAACAACGTCGTCATCGTGTTTATGGGGAGCCAACCGGCTGGGTCAAAACGGAATGTGTCGTCGTGTTCATCGGGAGGGCTTGGATGGAATAGGCGATGGAAACGAGCCCTGGCGTACCGCAGAAGAGAGGAAACGGCCTTGTGTTCGACCGGCCACGTTCGAAACGGAATCCTGTTCATTAGGAGGGGTCTTGCGTACCACAAAATGGAGGAAACGGACGTGTGTTGGACCTCCCACGGTCGAAACGGGGTCCTATTGTTCGGGAGGGGTGTGGGGTACCGCAAAACGGACGAAAGAGACTTGTGTTGGAGCGCTATGATCGTAAGAGGGGTCCTGTTCATCGGGAGGGGTGTGGCGTACCACAAAATGGGACTCCACGGGATACTGTTCATCTCCACCGTCGACCTCCTCCAGCCTCCACGGGGCTATTGTTCATCCACCGTCGACCTCCTCCAGCCTCCACCTGCGACTGTTCATCCACGGGCTCCTGTTCATCCAGCCTCCACCATGCACTACTCCACCGGCTACTGTTCAACAACCCCTCTCCACGGGCTCCTGTTCAACCACCCCTCCACGGGCTACTGTTCATCCACCCCTCCACCGTCTACTGTTCATCCAGCCCTCCATAGGGTCGTCCTGTTCATCCAGCCCTCCATGGGGTCCTATTCATCCAGCCCCAACCGGCTCGATCGATCGGGGTCCTGTTCATCCAGAGGCAACACAATGGGATCGTGTTCATCCACCCCCACTGCTCATTGTTAATCCAACCCCCCCCCCTCGCAACACTCAGTGTTCATCCATAGGCAGCATCGATCGGCTTCAGTTAGCAGTAGTAGCGAAGGAATCGCTCGATTGGGTTCAGTTAACAGTCATCGATCGATCGCTCGGGTTCAGTAACGCGTAGCCTGCAGTGCAATCGCTCGGGTTCAGTAACGCGTAGCCTGCAGTGCAATCTCTCGGGTTCAGTTAGAGCCCAACGCCTCGCTCGGGTTTAGTTACAGCCAACGCCTCGCACACACTCGTACGTGTACGAGAGTAACATGCATCACTCAGCCCCCGACCACCCACCATAACCGGGAACTCGCCGAAATTGTCCTCACCCTCGCTTCTACCACGCCTTTTTCCGTCATGGACGGCCCAAAGAATGTCATGCAGCTGCGTCTCTGGCCCGCCCAGGACAAAAAGCCCATTTTCTATCATGATTTTTTGTCGTAGAAGTAGGGGCCCACCACATCTATGATGATACCGGGTTTTGTCACAATTATCGTCATAGAGGTGTCATAAGTATGATAGAATTTTTTTTTGTTCGGCCCAAAATCTCACAGATGTGTCATTTTTTGTAGTGATGACATCAAGCTCAATCCGGAGAAGTGTGTTTTTGGTGTTCCCGCTGGAAAACTTCTGGGCTTCATCGTTTCCAACAGAGGAATTGAGGCAAACCCAGCCAAAATCTGAGCTTTGTCATAGTTGGCTACGCCAACAGACCTTAAACAAGTCCAAAAACTATCCGACTGTGTGGCATCCTTAAGCCGCTTTATCTCCACACTAGGAGAAAAAGCGTTGCCAATGTATCGCCTTCTCGGACGCACCGATCACTTCGAGTGGACGAACGCGGCAATGGCCGGATTGGAAGAAAGAAAGGCTCTTCTAGCGATAAACCCAAGCCTAGCCACACCGAACGTCGGTGAACCCATGTTATTATACATATCGGCCACACACCAAGTCATGAGTACGGTACTCGTCATCGAACGAGAGGACGACGGACACAAATTCCCACTTCAGAAGATGATATATTACGTATCCACTGTCCTCACACCATTCAAATCCCGGTACCCACATTACCAAAAAATAGCATACACGGTGTTCATGGCATCCCAAAAACTACGGCACTACTTTCAAGAATGCTCCATAACGGTGGCCTCCGATGTACCACTCAACGACATAATAAATAACGTTGTCGCAACGGGCCGGATTGCCAAGTGGGCCATGGAGCTCCTCATATTCGACATTACATACAAACCGCGACGGGCCATTAAATCTCAAATACTGGCCGACTTCATCGCCGAATGGACAGAGGTCGAACTCCCTAAAGAGTGGGTCATGCACTTCGACAGCTCCAAAATGCTGGCAGGCCTAGGGGCAGGCGTTGTCCAAACATCCGCTATGAGATATACTGTTCAGTACGTCCTACAAATATTATTCACGGACTCCAACAATGCAGCCGAATACAAAGCCTTATTGCATGGTCTTCGGATGGCCGTCTCCATGGGCATACAACGCCTGGAAGTGCGTGGGGATTCAAACCTCACAATATCTCAAATAAATGGAGATTTCGGTGCCAAAGATCTGAAGATGGAGGCTTACCGTAACGCCTTTCTCAAAATGTCGGCTCGGTTCGAGGGGCTCGAGTTTCACCATGTGGCTCAAGAAAGTAATCAAGCGGCAGAAGTCCTTGCTCGCATCGGTGCCAAGTGCGACCCCGTCCCACCTAACATCTTTTTTGAAAGGCTTTTCAAGCAATCCGTGGTGTGGCAAGGGGAAAGCAGCAACACCAATCCAGACCCGAATACAACCCCAGATTCCAAACACACCGACATAATCGAAGGCTCAGCCACCGAAATTACACAATCGGCTCATCTCATCATGGCAGTCATCGCCCCATGGACCGAACCCTTCTTGGCCTACCTCGATAGGCGAGAGCTTCCCGAGGATCAGAATGAGGCACGCTGCATTGTGCGGCGCTCTAAAGCCTACAAGGTTCATGAGGGAGAACACTATAAGAAAAGCGCTACCGGAGTACTTCAAAGATGTATCTCCGAAGAAGAAGGGTGGCAACTCTTGGCTAAAATTCATGCCGGTCTTGGCGGTCACCACGCCGCGGCTCAGGCCCTTGTAAGCAAGGCCTTCCGTACAGGTTTCTATTGGCGAACGGCCCGAGCAGACACGCGGGACCTTGTCCAACATTGCGTCGGATGCCAGCTTTTCGCCAACCATAGCCATATGCCACCCTCTACAAACAATCCCCATCACTTGGCCTTTTGTGGTCTGAGGGCTTGACATGGTCGGACCCCTTAAAGGAGGAAGCCATAAGAAAAAAATACATGTTGGTCATGGTGGATAAATTCACTAAGTGGATAGAGGCCAAACCAGTTAAAACAGCTGAAGCCGGACCAGTGATAGACTTTATATCCGGTGTTGTGCACCGTTATGGTGTTCCACACAACATCATCACCGACAATGGCTCCAATTTCATAGCCGATGAGGTGAAATCCTGGTGTGCTAATCTGGGCATTAAGCTCGACTATGCCTGTGTCTATCACCCACAAACCAATGGTCAAGTCGAACGAGCCAATGGTCTTATTATGAGTGGCATCAAACCCAGATTAGTGCGGTCTCTAAAAGAATCAGACAAGCGCTGGGTGGAGGAGCTCGACTCCGTACTCTGGGGGCTGCGGACCACGCCCAATCGTTCTACCGGATACACACCTTTTTTCATGGTGTACGGCGCAGAGGCTGTGTTACCCTGCGACATTATTCATGACTCACCTCGGGTGCGCATGTATGAAGAGAGAGAGGCCGAGCTTGATCGGCAGGACAGCTTAGATGCCCTGGAGGAGGAGCACGATGTTGCAAAAGCCCGTTCCACATTCTATCAATAACTCACCTCGGGTGCGCATGTATCAAAAGTACGTGCCAAGACTTATAATGTTGGCGAACTCGTTCTACGCTTGCCGGAGAGGAAAAAGGACAAACTCAAGCCCAAGTGGGAGGGTCCCTTCATCATTGACGAAGTTCTCACTGGAGGAGCATACCTCCTGTGTGACGCATCTGACAATCGCCTAGAGCCGAACCCATGGAACCCGGCCAGACTCCAAAGATTCTATGCCTAGCGCCGAAGTCTTCGTTCGTCTCATTTACCCCCCCCCCCTTTGTTTCCAGTATTTATTTTCCTCTCTTTTCACATTTTTCTTTCTTTTTAAGCCTTAAAGCTTTAGTACGGCTAAACCGTACATCTTCGACGCACACATTCTAAAATATGTACGTCAAGTATTCCTGGGGGCTTCTTGTACAGAACCTTATTATTACTATTATTTTTAGAGCATCAAGCTCATCACATATGTGTCTTTTCCGCATATGTACCTTTTCTTCGCCATTACATGCATCGATATGACTTAAGTTTTGGCCAAGCTGGGTTGCCTGGCTCCTGTGCTTATGCCCCATGTCCCCGTTAGTTCGGCTAGGGCATAAAGGGAGCACCTCTGCGATTGTTACTGCCGGGTCATCCGGATGTGTACCTCAGACTGGGTGAAGCCGAAAGCTAGTGTTCTTAAGGGAATATTCGATCGGTGAACTACAGATGTTTTTTACTTGTCACATTATGAACCCCCCCCCCAGATGTTATGTATGTTTTGGTTTTCTCAATCACAGTCTGGACGTGCACATTAAACGCATGTCGACCCAGGGAAAGGAACCCTTAACAGAACGATTCTCTCTGGAAGATGTTTCTTACGATCAAAATGTAATATAACATAACTAGCCGGATACTTGTCTATTCAAGCAACTATGACCCCTGCGCCTGGTTTCCATGCAAACCCCGGTATACATCACCGAGCGGGTATTCAGAAGCACTCCGTACCTTCGGGTCCAGAGGTTGAAGCGAAAAGGTCTGCCATGACAATCATTTTACAATTCATCTAGAGACATAATTTTTCAATTGAAGTACATAGTCACTTGGACTCAAAAACTTCTTCCTCTATGCCATCCAACAGGCTATCTAGCCTACAATCCTATTGCGAATACCTGGCGGCTACTTGTACCTGGTCATATACCAAACTAACAGGAATTTCTTCTCCGTTTGACCCTACAGGTCCGACCTGAGCCATGTGATTCGGGTCGAGCCTGGTATACCGAGTTTTTACCATCGCCCAGGCCTCTGGCGCACCTTCTCGGCAGGCTGATATCTTCCATAATCGGAAGCACCACCGCGCTCCCTTGAATAGCTGTAGAAGCCCTTCCATACTTCCTGGAGGGGATTCGGATGGCCATAAGGCCTTGGCAATACTTTGCATCGCCTACCAAGCTCGCTCGTGCATTTGCGATAGCTCTAGTAGCAGATCGCTCGACAATCCGAACACCTCCTCTTTGGAACGGCCCGTCAATATACCTACAGATATAATTCTGCCAGTTCCTTCACTTGCCGAACTATGTAAAGGTAAGTCCAAACACATACTAAACATGCCACCTCACAGCTCCTTATTCTACTTCATGGAATCAGCTAGCTGGGCTCGCACATCTTTTAGCTCTTCACTGAGCTTGGTATTGGCATCTTGGAGTTTGTTCTTCTCCACCCTGACTTGTGTCAGTATACGTTGGCTCGCGGCCAGTTGCCTTTGAGATCCTCATTGTGCGACTTCCGGTGCCTCTTTCAGATGATCTAATGACTCTACCATAAGATTTGCACCTGTATTAATACTCCTGGTATATGATCATGTTTTCTCGATAGAGGGGAACATTACCAGACGCTGCCTTCTTGGATTTCTCCAGTTCGGCGGTAGCAGTAGTTAGCTGGGCTTGACACTCCTCCAGCTCTCAAGATAATAGGTTGTTCTTCACTTTGAGCACCTGGATATACAACGATCCTTAAATCAGTTGCTTCAACTGCTTCAAGTCTCGGGGGCTACTGGTATATAATTATCAGAATTGTGCAAGTATGAACTTACCGGCATAATTTTCAAATACTGATCTGTGGCTCTGGAAAACCCATCTCAAGCAGCTCGGATGTATGCATCACCCGAGTTGAAGGCATTGAAAGCCTCTTCTAAAAAACCAGGGTCGCGAAGAGCGGCCCGCCGGCGCTGATGATTCATGGCGCTTTCCACTTCGGAGTTTATGGCGGATACTTTATCCGAATCCTCCATAGAAGTACAACCGGTTTCACTTCCGCGTTAGCCTCAGTCCTCGGGACCAGGTCCGGAATCCGGCTAGTAGAGGCATGACCGGCAGGATCCCCGGACACAGTCCGACAAATGTTTTTCCTGATAAGACACAACGGATAGTGTCATACTTTAAGATGACGACCATGGAGCATATTTAAAACCATAACTCTTCAATGAAGGCTTGGCCATATCTCTATTTTCCTTCCTCTTCGAAGGCCTGCCAGGCATAGGTGCCGTCTTCTTGCGCGTCGCCTCGGGTGCAGCGTGGCATGCCAATCGCCTCCCCTTTAGAGCATAATATAGTGTTGTGGGTAAGGTGGAAAGGGGAAATTCTCTCAAAGGTCAAGTCTCCTGATTACTTACATGCGATGCAGGGAGGAGACCGGGATAGTCAGCAATGATGGCCACTTCGGTGCTGTCACAGCTCGTCTGGTAAAACACCCCTTCTCCGAGCTCCAAGAATATATCCGGATCCTCTTCGAATCCGGGGTCGATGGCCCGGTTGTGGTCCTCTGGCTGTGGTGCCGGGTTGTGGATCTCCTTGGTGATTTTCCACCATTCCTGTTACAAATGGGTGGATTAATATTTATGAAAAAGGATTCAGGGAGTTAATGGAGTAGAGTAGTGGGATGGGAACTCACCCAGCTGGGAGGGTTGTACATGGAAAATCCATCCCTGGGCTTAATGCGGATGAACTCCTCATCCTCCCCTTTGTATAATCCGGACAGTGTTTTCGCCAAAGTAGTGGAAGTATCCGGACCCTTCCGACCATAGCGGGTGGCATCATCTTCTCCATTGAAATGCCACATAGGGTGCCCTCGGTATTGGAGTGGCTGAACCCCTCGCATTATGGATATTGCCATAACCTTGATTATTGACAATCTGTATTGAGCAAGCGTCTTTATCTTGCTCATCAATTGGAGGACTTCCATGCTATCTTCCTCCCTGGGGCTCCGAAGACGCCAGCTGAGGCTCTTCTTCAATGGAGCACTTGAAAATTCAGGAAGACCTCTTTGGATTGGGCCAGGAAGGGAGACGTCCTCAACGTAAAACCATTCGAAAGGCCATTATTTGGATGCCTTCTTCGGTGTGCCGGATAGGTATCCTATCCCGATGATGCGCCATATCTCGGCTCCGCCCGCTTGGAATATTGATCCCTCTTGGTTACGAGGGACGAGACAAAACAACTTCTTCCATAACTCGAAATGGGCCTCACAACCCAGAAATAGCTCGCAAAGAGCGACATAACCTGCAATATGCAGGATGGAGGTAGGTGTGCAGTTGTGCAGTTGGAGGCCATAGTACTCTAGAAGCCCTCGGAGGAATGGATGGATTGGAAATCTGACGCCTCTCAGCAAGTAGGGAACAAAGCATACTCGTTCCCCCCTGGATGGGTTGGGGAACTTCTCCGCCTGCTCCCCACCGTCGAAGCAAGCCAATATGGCTCATACGGGGACTAGATCTGCGGGGGGAAGAAATCCCTGGGTCTGTAGCTTCACCAGCTGGTCATGGGATATGGAACACTTTTCCCAATCATCCTGTTTGGGGCCGTGAGGGCGCGAGGAAGAGCTGGGAGAGCTAGCCATGTTGGGGTGGTTTCTTCGGGCAAGCTCCGAGGATTCCACGTTTGGGGGAGATGGCGTGGATTAAATCTGAAGATCCCCGTCTCTTTAAATAGACAATTTTCTCACACGGTCAAGGTGGTAAGTGCAAAAATGCCCCGACCTCTCGCATTCGCTCGACCGGTGGATGCTGAAATCGTGAAGGTGCAGAAGGTGAGGAGCATGACTTTAAATGGAAAGCTGGATACCGCTCTTTAAGTTTGGTACTTTGAAGTATTCGGAGAAGGAACCCGCCTTGCAATGCCGAAGAGAATCTGCGCGCCAGACTCATCATCATTGAAGCCTGGTTCGGGGGCTACTGAGGGAGTCCTGGATTAAGGGGTCCTCAGACAGCCGGACTATATACGTGGGCCGGACTGTTGGGCTATGAAGATACTGGATAGAAGACTTCTCCCCATGTTCGGATGGAACTCTCCTTTGCGTGGAAGGCAAGCTTGGCGATTCAGATATGTAGATTCCTTTCTCTGTAACTGACTTTGTGTAACCCTAGCCCCCTCCGGTGTCTATATAAACCGGAGGGTTTAGTCCGTAGGACAACGATCATAATCTCATAGGCTAGACTTCTAGGGTTTAGCCACTATGATTATAATCTCATAGGCTAGACTTCTAGGGTTTAGCCACTACGATCTCGTGGTAGATCAACTCTTGTAATAGTCATATTCATCAAGATCAATCAAGCAGGAAGTAGGGTATTACCTCCATAGAGAGGGCCCGAACCTGGGTAAACATTGTGTCCCCCGCCTCCTGTTACCATTAGCCTTAGACGCGCAGTTCGGGCCCCCCTACCCGAGATCCGCCGGTTTTGACACCGACAGTCATCAAGAACATTTTCTAACCTAGACAAGTAGTCTGCAACGGGGTTCTGAGCTCCCTTTCTATGAATAATATGCAAATCAAGTTCTTGTAGCAAGAGAACCCATCTAATAAGTCTAGGTTTAGCATCTTTCTTTTACATAAGATATTTAATAGCAGCATGATCAGTGTGAACAGTTACTTTGGAATCAACAATATAAGGTCGGAGCTTATCACAAGCAAATAAAACTGCTAAAAATTCTTTTTCAGTAGTAGCATAATTTCTCTGGGGACTGTCTAGAGTTTTACTAGCACATTGGATAACATTTAATTTCTTATCAACTCTTTGTCCTAGAACAGCACCAAAGGCATAAGCGCTAGCATCACACATAATTTCAAAGGGTAAATTCCAATCAGGTGGCTGAATAATAGGTGCAGAAATCAAGGCTTTCTTAAGTATTTCAAATGCTTCTACACAATCATCATCAAAAACAAAAGGAACATCTTTTTGCAAGAGATTAGTGAGAGGCCTAGAAATTTTAGAGAAGTCTTTAATAAATCTCCTATAGAAACCAGCATGACCAAGGAAACTTCTTATACCTTTGATATCTTTAGGACACGGCATCTTTTCAATAGCATGTACTTTAGCTTTATCAACTTCAATACCTCTTTCAGAAATTTTATGCCCCAGGACAATACCTTCATTAACCATAAAGTGGCACTTCTCCCAATTCAAGACAAGATTAGTTTCTTCACATCTCTGCAAAACTCTATCAAGGTTGCTTAAGCAATCATCAAAAGAAGTTCCGTAAACAGAGAAATAATCCATGAAAACCTCAACAATCTTTTCACAAAAGTCAAAGAATATAGCAATCATACATGTTTGAAAGGTAGCAGGTGCATTGCGTAAACCAAAAGGCACATGTCTATAAGCAAAAGTACCGAAAGGGCACGTATAAGTGGTCTTTTCCTGATCCTCTTTTGACAAAGATATTTGAGAGAAACCAGAATAACCATTTAGAAAGCAAAAAATGTTCATGTTTTGATAGTCTTTCTAGCATTTGATCAATAAAAGGTAAAGGGTAATGATCTTTTCTAGTGGCTTTGTTTAATTTGTGGAAATCAATTACCATTCTATATTCTGTAACAATTCTTTGTAGGATCAATTCATTCTTATCATTAGGAACAACAGTAATACCTCCCTTCTTAGGGACACAATGAACGGGACTTACTCACTCACTATCAGCAATAGGATAAATTATACGTGCCTCCAGAAGCTTTAGTATTTCATTTCTTACCACTTCTTTCATCTTAGGATTTAACCATCGTTGATGATCAACAACTGGTTTAGCATCTTTCTCCAATTTTATTTTGTGCTGGCATAGAGTGGGACTAATGCCCTTAAGATCATCAAGAGTATATCCAATAGCAACTCGGTGCTTCTTCAGAGTTTTCAATAATTTCTCTTCTTCATGCTCTGAAAGGTTAGCACTAAAAATAATAGGATATATCTTCTTTTCATCAAGATAAGCATATTTCGAAGTATTAGGTAATTGTTTAAGCTCAAACACGGGATCACCCTTGGGTGGAGGAGGATCCCCGAAGATTTCAACAGGCAAGTTGTGTTTCAAAATAGGTCCTTGCTTAAAGAATGCTTCATCTATTTCCCTTCTTTCATTCATAAACATACCATTTTCATGGTCTAGAAAATATTGTTCTAAAGGATCATTAGGAGGCACGGCAATAGAAACAAGACCAATAATTTCATCCTTATTAGGCAATCCTTTATCATGGGGTTGTCTACGAAATTTAGAGAAATTAAAATCATGAGACATATCCCCTAACCCAACAGTAACAATATCCTTTTCGCAGTCTATCTTATTATTAACAGTATTCAAGAAAGTCTACCAAATATAATGGGACAAAAGTCATCTTGTGGAGAACTAAGAACAAGGAAATCAGTAGGATATTTAATTTTCCCACACAAGACTTCAACGTCTCTAACAATCCCAACAGGTGAAATAGTATCTCTATTGGCAAGCTTAATAGTAAAATCAATGCCTTGTATCTCACCAGGTGCAATATCATGCATAATTTCTTTGTATAAGGAATGAGGACTTGAACTCACACTAGCACCCATATCACATAAGCCATGGTAACAATGATCTTCTATTTTAACATAAACAATATGGTTGCCTACAACAAGTCTATGTTTACCTTTAGTATCGGGTTTAGCAATCCTAGCAGCTTCATCATAGAAACAAATAACATGCCCATCAATATTATTGACCAAGAGATCTTTAACCATAGAAATACTAGGTTCAACATTAATTTGTTAAGGGGGGTGTAGGTGTTCTAGTATTACTCTTATGAACCACAACTGAAGCTTTAGCATGATCCTTTATTCTAACAGGGAAAGGTGGTTTCTAAATATAAGCAGTAGGGACAATAGGATCAACATTATAAGTAATAGTTTCTTCTTCAACGTTAATAGGTTCTACTACTTTCACTGCAATGGGAGGATGATATTTAAACCACTTCTCCTTAGGGAGATCAACATGAGTAGCAAATGATTCATAGAAAGTAGCTACTATCTCAGAGTCAAGTCCATATTTAGTGCTAAATTCACGAAAAGCATCGGTATCCAGAAAAGATTTAACACAATCAAACTTAAAGTTTATACCCGACTCCTTACCTTCATCGACTTCCCAATATAAAGTTGCATCTAATTATTTCCAATAAATCTCATTTTAATCCAATAGTCTTGATCATAAAAGAACCAGTACAAGAAGTATCGAGCATGGAGCGATCATTATGATAAAGTCGAGAGTAAAAAAGTTGAATAATAATTTCCCTTGAGAGCTCATGATTGGGGCATGAATATAACATTGAGTTAAGCCTCCCCCAAGCTTGAGCGATACTTTATCCATCACGAGGCCAAAAATTATATAAATAACTCCGATCACGATGAACCGGATGCATAGGAAAAAACTTCTGATGAAATTCCAGTTTCAATCGGTTGTAGTTCCAAGAGCCAATATCATCACATAGCCTATACCATATCAATGCCCTTACCTTCAAAGATAAATGTAAGACCTTCTTCTTGACAACATCCTCAGGCATACCTACAAGCTTAAATAATCCACAAACTTCATCCACATAGATTAGGTGCATATCGGGATGTAATGTCCCATCTCCTGCATAAGGATTAGCTAGCAGTTTCTCTATCATACCCGAAGGAATTTCAAAGTAAATATTTTCAGTACGTTCAATAGGTTGAGAAGCAACTATTTTCTCTTCCGGTCGAGGTGATGATACCCCGAACAAGCCCCTCAAAGGATTATTTTCCATGTTAACAAGTGATAGTAAATTTCAGCACAATATATAAATGTTTCCTTACCAAATTCCACTTACCAAAGGCGCTTCACTCCCCGGCAATGGCGCCAGAAGAGAGTCTTAATGACCCACAAGTATATGGGATCTATCGTAGTCCTTTCAATAAGTAAGAGTGTCAAACCCAACAAGGAGCAGAAGGAAATGACAAGCGGTTTTCAGTAAGGTATTCTCTTCAAGCACTGAAATTATCGGTAACACAGTTTTGTGATAAGATAATTCGTAATGGGTAACAAGTAACAAAAGTAACTAAGGTGCAGCAAGGTGGCCCAATCCTTTTTGTAGCAATGGACAAGCCTGGATGAACTCTTATATAAAGCAAAGTGCTCCCGAGGACACATGGGAATTATCGTCAAGCTAGTTTTCATCATGCTCATATGATTCACGTTTGTTACTTTGATAATTTGATATGTGGGTGGACCGGTGCTTGGGTGTTGTCCTTACTTGGACAAGCCTCCCACTTATGATTAACCCTCTCGCAAGCATCAACAACTAAAAATAAGAATTAAGGTAAACCTAACCATAGCATGAAACATATGGATCCAAATCAGCCCCTTACGAAGCAACGCATAAACTAGGGTTTAAGCTTCTATCACTCTAGCAACCCATCATCTACTTATTACTTCCCAATGCCTTTCCCTAGGCTGAAATAATGGTGATGTGTCATGTAGTTTACGTTCACATAACACCACTAGAGGAGAAACAATATACATCTCATCAAAAATATTGAACGAATACCAAATTCACATGATTACTTATAACAAGACTTCTCACATGTCCTCAGGAACAAACGTAACTACTCATAAATCATATTCATTTTCATCAGAGGAGTATTAATAAGCATTAAGGATCTGAACATATGATCTTTGACCGAATAAACCAACTAGCATCAACTACAAGAAGTAATCAACACTACTAGCAACCCATAGGTACCAATCTGAGGTTTTGAGACAAAGATCGGATACAAGAGATGAACTAGGGTTTGAGAGGAGATGATGCTAGTGAATATGTTGATGGATATTGACCCCCTCTCGATGAGATGATCGATAGTGATGACGATGGCGATGAGTTCCCCCTCCCGGAGGGTTATTTCCCTGACAGAACAGCTCCGCCAAACCCCTAGATTGGTCCTGCCTAGGTTCCGCCTCGAGATGGCGGTGCTTCATCCCCAAAGCTTCTCTCTAATTTTTTCCAGGGTAAAAGACACCATATAGCAGAAGATGGGAGTGAGGGGCCTACCAAGGGGGCCACGAGGCAGGGGCGCGCCCTCCACCCTCATGGCTGACTGGTGGCCCCCCTCTGGTGCTTTCTTCGCCCAATATTTTTAATATATTCCAAAACTGATCTCCGTGAAGTTTCAGGACTTTTGGAGTTGTGCAGAATAGGTCTCTAATATTTTCTCCTTCCCAGTCGAGAATTCCAGTTCCCGATATTCTCCCTCTTCATGTAAACCTTATAAAATAAGAGAGAAAGGGCATAAGTATAGTGATATAACGTATAATAACAGCCAATAATGCAATAAATATTGAGATAAAAGCATGAAGCAAAATGGAAGTATTATCCACGCCCACCATCAGCAATGCCTCAGTCACCAAGACGCTCATCGATGGTGGCACCGGCCTCAACGTCCTCTCTGTGGAGACTTTTGAGACGGTCCAAGTGCCTTACGACCAACTCACACCCACCAAGCCATTCTCTGGAGTGACCGATGGCTCCACCACTCCCCTAGGGTAGGTGAGCCTTCCTATCACCTTCGGCAAGCATGACAACGACCACACTGAGCTCATCGACTTCGACATGGCCCACATCAACGTCCCATACAATGCCATCCTGGGGTATCCTGCCCTCGTGAAATTTATGGCGGCCACCCACCGTGGCTACAACGTCCTCAAGATGCCGGGGTGCAGCGGCGTCATCATTTTCGCCTGTGATGATAAGGATGCGGTCTGCTCCATCGACCATGCCTACCGGGCCGCGAAGACTGAGAACTCGGATGGCGAAGGTGACGCCGCGCCTATTGGGGTTATGATCCTGACAATGAGTACAAGGGGTACGAATAAGAGGGAAGAGACTAGCTACGGCGTAGGTGTAACACATGGTGTTTAACAAGTTCAGCCCCTCACTTGGTGGAGGTAAAAGCCCTACGTCTCGTGCCCGGAGGATCGCTTTGATTTGATGGATATGGTTACAAGGTTGAACGTGCCCGGCTATGGAGAGGGGTGTGGCTTATATAGAGTGCACTGCAGCCCCATGTCTCCGACGTTGCCAGGGAAATTAATGCCATTGAATGAGGCAGATACTATTGTAATGAGCCTATACTACAGCAGTTACAGGTAACGGTAGCTATAACTCTATTTAGTGGACAACTTCTTGCCCTATACATCCGAGTGGTTGATCGTCTGTAGGGTGACGTGTGGTTTTCCGAGTGCTGTAGAGTCGTCCGTGTGATCGTCCTTATGGACGCATCTGAATGCTGGCTCCTACCTGTAATAGGTGACGACATCATTAGCCCCTGAATCGGTTGAGATTTTGTAGAACAAACAAGTCGACCCTTCGGTTAAGTCCTAGTGCTTCATAGCCACTAGGAATATGTTTCTGAGTCGTAATTTGTTGTTCATTGGACGGAAACACAACGAATTCTGGACCTTAGTTTTAGCTGGACGACCTGGTGTTGTTGATCGTCGAAAAAAACCCAGTGGCATTCATCTTTTCTCTCGGAAGAGATAGACTAGGGGCCCGAGAGGGGCATGCCATGACAAATCGAGGGGCGACGCCAGCGTGTGGCCTGGCTCTCCGGAGAGACGCCACTCCTTATCCCAGGGGAACGCTAGCGCGGGCCTTCTACAAGTCTAGTGCTACCTCTTGAGCACTGCATTGGATTTCCCCGAAGAGGAGAGGATGATGCAGCAAAGTAGCGTAAGTATTTCCCTCAGTTTTTGAGAACCAAGGTATCAATCCAGTAGGAGACCACGCACAAGTCCCTCGTACCTACACAAAACGATAGCTACTCGCAACCAACGCGATTAGGGGTTGTCAATCCCTTCATGGTCACTTACGAGAGTGAGATCTGATAGAGATGATAAATAATATTTTTGGTATTTTTGATAGATAGATGCAAAGTGAAAAGTAAAAGACAAAGTAAAAACAAAGCAAGTAATAAAGCGATAGAGATTGATATGATGAGAATAGACCCGGGGGCCATAGGTTTCACTAGTTGCTTCTCTCAAGAGCATAGATATTCTATGGTGGGTGAACAAATTACTGTTGAGCAATTGACAGAATTGAGCATAATTATGAGTATATCTAGGTAATGATCATGTATATAGGCATAACGTTCGAGACAAGTAGATCGAAATGAGTCTGCATCTACTACTATTACTGCACTCATCGACCGCTATCCAGCATGCATCTAGAGTATTAAGTTAAAAATAGAGTAACGCCTTAAGCAAGATGACATGATGTAGAGGGATAAATTCATGCAATATGATAAAAACCCCATCTTGTTATCCTTGATGGCAACAATACAATTCGTGCCTTGCAACCCTTTGTGTCACTGGGTAAGGACACCGCAAGATCGAACCCAAAGCTAAGCACTTCTCCCATTGCAAGAACTACCAATCTAGTTGGCCAAACTAAAAAGGATAATTCAAAGAGACTTGCAAAGATAACTCAATCATACATAAAAGAATTCTGAGAAGATTCAAATATTTTCCATAGATAAGTTGGATCATAAACCCACAATTCATCGGTCTCAACAAACACACCGCAAAAAGAAGATTACATCGAATAGATCTCCATGAGAGAGGGGGAGAACATTGTATTGAGATCCAAAAAGAGAGAAGAAGCCATCTAGCTACTAGCTATGGACCCGAAGGTCTGAAGTAAACTACTCACACTTCATCGGAGGGGCTATGGTGTTGATGTAGAAGCCCTCCGTGGTGGATGCCCCCTCCGGCGGAGTTCCAGAACAGGCCCCAAGATGGGATCTCATGGATATAGAAGTATGCGGTGGTGGAATTAGGTTTTTGGCTCCTGTCCTAATCGTTCCGGCGGAGTTCCAGAACAGGCCCCAAGAAGGTGAGCTCCGTTAGAGAAAGAAAACAAAGAACTACTTAAGGTACTTTAATGAACTCATTATTTATTTATATTGGTGTTAAACCTACTGTATTACAACTTCTCTATGGATTATAAACTATTTTACTAGCCATAGATTCATCAAAATAAGCAAACAACACCCGTAAAACAGAATCTGTCAAAAACAGAACAGTCTGAAGCAATTTGTAACTAAGGCAAACTTATGGAACTCTAAAAATTATACCAAAATAGGAAGTCCTGGAAATTTTGTTTATTGAAACTCAGCAAAAAGAATCAACGCAAAAGCACGTCCTGTGAATTAACAAAATTATATTCGTGCGTGCAAAGTTTCTATTTTTCAGCAGAATCAAATCAACTATCATCGTAGGTTATCCTATAGGTTCTACTTGGCACAAACACTAATCCAAACAGAGGCTAGATGGATTATTTATTCCTAAACAGAAGAAGAAACAAAAAAACAAAAATAAAATTGGGTTGCCTCCCAACAAGCGCTATCGTTTAACGCCCCTAGCTAGGCATAAAAGCAACGATAGATCTACGTATTGCCATCTTTGGTAGGCAATCCATAAGTGGCTCTCATGATAGATTCATATGGTAATTTTATTTTATTTCTAGGGAAGTGTTCATTCCCTTCTTCAAGGGAAATTGGAATCTAATATTCCCTTCTTTCATATCAATAATTGCACCAATCATTCTAAGGAAAGGTCTACCAAGAATAATAGAGCATGAAGGATTGCAATCTATATCAAGAACGATAAAATCTACGGGCACATAATTCCTATTTGCAACAATAAGAACATCATTAATTCTTCCCATAGGCTTTTCAATAGTGGAATCCGCAAGATGCAAGTTTAGAGAACAATCATCAAAGTCACGGAAATCTAGCAAATCACACAAAGCTTGGGGAATAGTAGAGACACTAGCACCCAAATCACACAAAGCATGAAACTCATAATCTTTGATTTTAATTTTAATAGTAGGTTCCCACTCATCTAGAGTTTTGTAGGGATAAAAACTTTCTACTCAAGTTTTTCTTCATAGGATTACATCAAGGCATCAACAATGTGTTCGGTAAAGACCTTATTTTGACTATGAGCATGAGGAGAATCTAGCACGGATTGTAACAAGGAAATACAACCAATCAAATAGCAATTTTCATAATTAAATTTCTTGAGATCCAAAATAGTGGGTTTAACAACATCTCGATTTTTATTTCTTTCAATCCCACTTTCAACAAATTCATCATCAAGATCTAGAAACTCCGAATTCTTAGAACGCCTTCTAGGTAAAGGAAGATCATATTCAGTTTCATCAAGATTCATCTTGCAAAACAAAGATTTGATAGGGGAGACATCAATAACTTTTAGATCTTCATCTTGATTTTCATAGGAATTGGGTTTAGCGGCCATCTTAGTGACTAAGGTGGCTTGCATATCTGAAATTTCAGCGGTCATCTTTTCAAGACGGGCAATTTGGGCTCTTATACCATCAAATTCTTTAGACATATCATCGAGTTCTTTATTTATATAACTCATAAAACTTTTTTGTTCCTTAAGCTCATTTCTAAAGAAATTCTTGTGCTCAAATTGCAAAACCATAAACTTTCTGACATTGCTTTCGATCTCTTCTAGCCTTTTAAGGTGAAGGTCACCAAATCTAGGTAGAGCCATCGTGACAAATAAGTAAACTAACACACGAGCAAACAGAAAGGCAACGAGAGAAAGCAAACGGGAAAGAGAGGAGGAGATTGGGAAAGAGAGGGCGAATAAAACGGCAAGGGTGAAGTGGGGGAGAGCAAAACGAGAGGCAAATGGCAAATAATGTAATGCGAGAGATAGGTATTGTGATGGGTACTTGGTATGGTTGACTTGCTTGCGTGAGCCTCCCCGGCAATGGCGCCAGAAATTCTTCTTGCTACCTCTTGAGCACTGCGTTGGATTTCCCCGAAGAGGAGAGGATGATGCGGCAAAGTTGCGTAAGTATTTCCCTCGGCTTTTGAGAACCAAGGTATCAATCCAGTAGGAGACCATGCACAAGTCCCCCGTACCTACACAAAACGATAGCTACTTGCAACCAACGTGGTTAGGGGTTGTCAATCCCTTCACTGTCACTTACGAGAGTGAGATCTGATAGAGATGATAAATAATATTTTTGGTATTTTTGATAGATAGATGCAAAGTGAAAAGTAAAAGACAAAGTAAAAACAAAGCCAGTATTAAAGTGACAGAGATTGATATGATGAGAATAGACCCGAGGGCCATAGGTTTCACTAGTGGCTTCTCTCAAGAGCATAGATATTCTACGGTGGGTGAACAAATTACTGTTGAGCAATTGACAGAATTGAGCATAATTATGAGTATATCTAGGTAATGATCATGTATATAGGCATCAGGTCCGAGACAAGTAGATCGAAACGATTCTGCATCTACTACTATTACTCCACTCATCGACCACTATCCACCATGCATCTAGAGTATTAAGTTAAAATCAGAGTAACGCCTTAAGCAAGATGACATGATGTAGAGGGATAAATTCATGCAATATGATAAAGAAAACACCTTGTTATCCTCGATGGCAACAATACAATACGTGCCTTGCAACCCTTTCTATCACTGGGTAAGGACACCGCAAGATCGAACCCAAAGCTAAGCACTTCTCCCATTGTAAGAACTACCAATCTAATTGGCCAAACCAAAAAGGATAATTCGAAGAGACTAGCAAAGATAACTCAATCATACATAAAAGAATTCTGAGAAGATTCAAATATTTTCCATAGATAAGTTGGATCATAAACCCACAATTCATCGGTCTCAACAAACCACCACAAAAAGAAGATTACAACGAATAGATCTCCACAAGAGAGGGGGAGAACATTGTATTGAGATCCAAAAAGAGAGAAGAACCCATCTAGCTACTAGCTATGGACCCGAAGGTCTGAAGTAAACTACTCACATTTCATCAGAGGGGCTATGGTGTTGATGTAGAAGCCCTTCGTGGTGGATGCCCCCTCCGGCGGAGCTCCGGAACAGGCCCCAAGATGGGATCTCGTGGATACAGAAGGTTGCGGCAGTGGAATTAGGTTTTTGGCTCCTGTTCTGATCGTTCGGGGATACGTAGGTATATATAGGAGGAAGGAGTACGTCGGTGGAGCAACAAGGGGCCCACGAGGTAGGGGGGCGTGCCCAGGGGGGCGCCCTCCACCCTCATGACAGCCTCTGGCACTTCTTGGAGTAGGGTCCAAGTCTCCTGGATCATGTTCGGTGAGAAAATCACGTTCCCGAAGGTTTCATTCCGTTTGGACTCTGTTTGATATTTTGTTTCTTCGAAACACTGAAATAGGCAAAAAAATAGCAATTCTGGGCTAGGCCTCCGGTTAATAGGTTAGTCCCAAAAATAATATAAAAGTGGAAAATAAAGCCCAATATAGTCCAAAACAGTAGATAAAGTAGCATGGAGCAATAAAAAATTATAGATACGTTGGAGACGTATCATCTAGGTTTACCAGTCACGAGCCTTGGAGTCTACCGAGAGGGCCAAGTGAACCCGTAGAGGGGCGTCAAGCTCGTCACATAACGATCCTTAAGAAGGCTTCAATCGGGTGTTTAACGTGGTCGAGTGCATGGATCCCCATGGAGGGTGATTAGTTGATCTGACGTCGTCCTTTAAGAAAGGAATCATTGGGAATAAATCGGGCCGATTCGTCCCTAAAATCTCGGGATTTGAATTAGCGCGTTTGCACGCTAAAGCGGTTGTGTTGTGCGTTAGTGGGAATTTGGGGGTATGGCTCCTCAATTTGCATGCATGATCCCCGCCACGTGTCGTGCTTTCCCTGTGCAAAGCCTTGCCGAGCAGGCCATCAACCCAGGTGTCATGAAATTGTCACGGCAGATGTCCTAGTGTGAGGACTTAGTCGTGGAGCCATCGCAACTAGGTTAGCTTAAAGGGGTTAAACGGGACAAAGGACACATGGAGTTTATACTGTTTTGGCCCCTTGCGGTGAAGGTAAAGGCCTAATCCAGTTTGAGGTGGTATTACTTATGTCTCGATTACCAGGGAGCGAATCTGCTTGACCTAGCTTTCGATCTCTTGTTTCTTGCCCTAAACTGCCGTCGGGTCGTCCCTTTATATACATAGGTTGACGCCCCACGGCTCATGGAGTCCCAGCCAGCTCATAAACAACGTGTTCGGTTTGGTGACTAAGCATACTTGCCATACGATATAAGTTATACACATATGGCGGTTTACCCCTATGGGCCTTAAGTCGCCTTTGGGCTTTGGGCCCTTAACAAATCTCCTTCATGAACTGCCATCTTCAACATCTTCACGGGCTTTGTATTGATGAAACGCCATTGGTATAACCCAGCCCCTCCTGGGCGGGTCATACCCAATAGTCAACAACAACAACAACAATAACAACAACAACAAAGCCTTTAGTCGCAAACAAGTTGGGGTAGGCTAGAGGTGAAACCCATAAGATCTCGCAACCAACTCATGGCTCTGGCACATGGATAGCAAGCTTCCACGCACCCCTGTCCATACCTAGCTCTTTGTCGATACTCCAATCCTTCAGGTTCATACCCAATAGTCATATCCCCAAAATTAGGCCCCAGATTGATTTGAACTTGTTCATGTCAAGCTTCAACACTTAGAAAAATTCTTCGTCCTTTATTATTGCGAGATCTTATAACCCGCCATGACGTCACATCCTGCGATTGTGGTAACCAGCCGTGACGTCACCTATCATTAATATTACACAAAGCCCAAATCTGAATAAATCTTTTTTAATGATCTTCCAAAAATCGATGCATCTGCGCCATCACATATCCATTTTTTGGTCCTCCTCGATTCCCATGCTTGCCACTTATCCCTCCAGCCTTATAAATAGGGCCAGGTGTCCCTTTTCACTCTCCCCCCTCTGCATCTCTTCTTCAACCTCGCGACGCATCTGTGCATCTGAACACTACCGCCGCCGACCTCGTCAACTTCCTTGACTCCAGCTGCTGCATCGACCTGAACGAGACCAGAGAAACGCGGCACCACTCCGTTGCTCAGCGGACCTAGTAAGCACCTTATCTTCCCCGCCATAGATCTCCTTTAGGTTTTCTGAAGTTCTTCGGAGTTCTTCATCGTTCTTCATTATACCTCTACTTAATCCTTACTTGGATCCAAAGATGGCCTTTAAAACATGCGAAAATCTGTTTCTATACCTTCTCTTAATCACTGAATATGCTTCCCAGATGCAGAAATCTTGCCAACATACTAGCTCTTCCATTGCTGCGATACTAGGTTTTGATTTTATTTTATTTTCTGCACAACGTCAGATCCAAAGTTGACTGTATCAATCTGTAAAACCTGTTTATCCAACACTTAGCAGAATTTTTCTCTTGATAGATCTTAAATATAAGTATTGTCATGGCGGCTTACATCACCAATTATGAATAGCCATATGTCATTAGGCCCCATTTGAGCCACCAATATAAATATATATATGCTGCAGTATTTATCTCTGGCTTAACAAATCAACTTAAACCGGCAATATGTCTTTTAGGCTTTTGCCTTACGATGCCGAAGGCAGTTACCTCATGCAATTTGGGTTCCTTCTATTGTCATCGAAAATATGCTCAAGGACTTTGTCAAAATCGGCTATTTACTAGCAAAAAATGTCCTGCATTGGCGCGCTCCCAAGCCAAAAGACAAAAAAACCTCAGCCGCAGGATGGTGAGATCATTGTTTTTACTGATCATATGAACCGGGGCTTCTCACCACGTGGATCTAAATTTTTCCGAGATGTTCTACACTTCTTTCAACTGCATCCTCAAGACATCAGACCCAACTCCATGTCAAACATCTGTTAGTTTCAAGTATTCTGTGAAGTATACCTTCAAGAGGAGCCCAGTATTGAACTCTTCAGGGAGTATTTTTATCTGAACTGGCAGAACAAAAAAAATTCCAATGGCCCTAGCCTAGAACTTGGTGGTGTCTCAATTCAATGGAGAAGAGACACTATTTTCCCATATGCTCACCTGCCAAGTCACCCCAAAGATTGGAACCAGACATGGTTTTATTGTAAAGACACCTCTATGCTTGATGAGAATCCACTTCCGGATTATCGTGTCTAGCGGCTCGATCCAGAACATCATCTTCCCGAAAATCTTACCACTGCTGAACATGCCAAGCTTGCACCTACTATTGCAAAGGTCAAGGCTCTGCTGGGAAATGGGTTAACCGGAGTTGACTTGGTTCAGTGTTGGGTTTCCTGGCGAATCATACCCTTGAGCCGCCGATCCGGCTCAATGTGCACTTATACGGGTGATGCAAAAGATCCACTGCACCACAGCTTCATGTGTTTAACTGATAATGTAGTCAATGAAATGAGAAAGACCCTTCTAAACGAGATCCTGGAAGACTACAGCAAAGTGGGGCTGAACCCTTTCTGTGAACTTAACCCGCCACCGGATGTGAGTCTCTAAATCACTTATTTTACCTTATCATTCAAATGTTCTATTAACTCAACTTCTGATGACTTTCATAGGTTGAATCTGATTTCTGGAATAAAGAATATGACCATGAAGCAGCCAAGAAAGCGAGGGCAAAAACGAAAGACGTCAAGAGAACTGCGAAGAAGAATAAGAAGAAGTTAAGCGCTTCTGAGATGTTTGAACTGGACGACAGCTCTGAGTCGGAGGTAGCTCTTGATTCCCTTGGCTCCTTTTTCAACTATCTTATTGACACTGATTATCATCAGGATGACACGGGGGCCAGTCAAGCGGTCGAAGAAGAGGACTATTATTTCCTCCGACTTAGTGCTTTGCCAAGACAGAAAATTCGACAGGTAACCCGGAAAGTAAGATTTTCACACCCCTTAGCTCATTTGGATCCTCACTTTCTTTTGAAGAAACAACAGCACGAGAACCAGCGACAAACTCAGACCAGCGGAGGTGGAGAGTTATCCTCCGGTTTACCAAATACTCCAGCTCTACAGAAACATCGAAATGAGGTCCTTCCAAATTTAAACTCTTTTTATCCTCTGGCGGGTCTCATTCGCCAGCCACTTAATTCTTCCAATTCAAACTATCAAGAGGCTTCTCACTCCTCTTCCAGTGACTCATCAAAGACTCAGCTGCCAGCTTTCAAAACTTCCCCTGGGTAACAACAATTACTTATTTTTTTCGTCCTCCTTGGGCTCTTATATTCATATTGACCTCTTATAACCCATGCAGTGGAAAGGCAAAAACTAGCAAGAAGGCAAAGGTGATCAAGCCGACTGAAGACCCCAAAGTCCATGAACCGGAGTAGCAAATTCTAGTGTTTGACGCCTCCGTGCCACAACCAGAAGAGTCTATTCATAATGTACAACCGGAAATTCCTGACCTTTTTGGTGACCAGACAAACATCAATCCTTTGAACACTGAATCATCAAGTCCAATTAAACTGTCAGGAAAACATGCCAATGATGTTATGATCACTAGCACCGGCTTCAAAGAGCCGAGAAAACCTACTGCCTCGGCCAAGCACTCAGCCAAAGAAGAATTTATTGAAAAGAGAAAAGTGAGATTTGGCATCACCAACTGTTCTCAATTGAGCATTAGTGAAGTCTTCTCTGGTTATCTCAACCAAGTGCATAACAACCGGGACCTTGAAGTTGATATGGTGAAGCAGATGCATCAAAAGTATGAGGTATGAATTCATGCTTTAATAAGTTATGCATATCCTGCCAGCCCCCAAGTCTACTGTGTATGATAGGATTGAATATGTTGTAGACTTAGAATAAGCATGGGTATAACTAGCATCCTTGGTAGAATTCTTCAACATCTGGCTTGCATCATCCGAGCTAAACCGGGTCTTTAACAATTAACATTGTATCTGTAGCCCCCAAGGGCCGGTTTAATCAGCATGAATGAACCGGTACTGTTCACCATTATTTATAAATGACAACTTACTTGTGTAGCCCCCATGAGCCAGCTGTGGTTGTTTACGGCACAACCGGGTCATCATAAAATAGTAATGAATCGCGAGTAATATGCATTAGCCCCCAAGTGCCAAGTGCTCTTGTTTGCAAAGTGCTTGGGACTTGCTCATATGTACCTTTGTAGGAAGAATTTTTCTATACCCATTAGCCCCCAAGCGCCAAGCGTTGTTGCTTGCAAAAGGCTTGGGACTTTATTTCTGTAACCCAAATATGAACATGATTTCAAATCTGTGCATATACAAGACATCACTGCTCAACTTCAAGCGCAATTGGCTGATCTGAAAACCCAACTGGAGCACCAAGAATCTGAGACCCGGAAAGCCGACTCAAAATTCAAATTTAGTCTCGATGAAACAGAAAAACTGAAGACCAATTTTGATGCCGAAAGAACCACCTGGGCTGAAGAGAAAACTGCTCTGATGCAGCAGGCTAAAAAAGCGGAAGCTGCTCTTCAAGAGGTGACCACTGAGCTTACCGGTTTAAAACACCGTATATCCCAGATGATTTCTGCTATCTTCGGTAAGTATCATTGCTAGAATCATAATTGAGTCTTACCTTTCATGTCATAAAGTGTCTCTAATCAATCAGAAATTGTTATCCAGGTCCTAGAAGCAGCAATCTTGGTTAAGAGATGCTTGTGAAGCTCAAAGCCATATATGCGCTTGTTGAACAGCTATATACCGGAACTCAACGCACGCTGGCCACGATTTCTCCAACTAACCAAGCACCCACTCAGTTGAGTGATGTCTTGAAATTTTTTCCTGTTCTGCCTGCTAGGTTTGAAGAGATAAAACGGTCAGCTGCAAGAGCCGGTGCCGTGACGGCTTTAAGCCGGGCTAAAGCATGGCAAGCAGAGCTTGACCCGGCCGAGCTAGCCATTGGGTATCCAAGCTTGAAAGAAGATGGCACGCCCTTTGACAAGAAAGAAATCACTACCTGTGTGAAGGAAATACGTCCCCTGGCCAGTCTGATTGCTGATGAGACGGATATTTCAAAATATCAACCGGCTTATGATATGGAGAATCAGAAGATGCCTATGCCGGCTTATAAAGTGATGGATTTGATCCCCAATCCATAAGCATACTTTCGCCCCCGAAGTTGATCGGTCCGAACTTATAGATGATGAAGCTGAATTCTAAGCCTTGTGTGGCATCGATTGGTCAGCACCAAACTTCCAGACGATGGAGGAGGAAGATGAACCGGAGAAGGATGATCCAGGAGCTTCAAGCCGTCAAGGCCAAGAAGATTGATCCGCTGGGCGGTTCATATATTTGATCGTCTGAAAACACTTGATCACTTTTGGCTCACTGAGTCATGTAATAGGCTAGTGAAACTTTGATCTGCCGTGCCGTCATGCATGTTTTATTTTGTGCAACACTGTTGATCCTTTAGTTGAAAAAACCACCACTTTATGATGATGATAGCGTCAATCAGATTTAGCATTATCCTGCATACAAATAGATCACATGTGCCCTAGCGGTTTACCGCAGGGCGGGTCATGACACCCCATATAAAACCATTGGTGCCTAAAACAGTTCATGACCAGGGTCGGTTTAAACATAAGCATATATAATCATAATAAAAAATAGCATACCTGTTAATTTTTTTTGACTATTTAGTGTGAGGCAACAGCCCCACAGTCCTTTATTAATCTCACATAGTTCAAAGAGAAAGTTACGAATATTTACAAGTATCAAAACTTACCTAAGAAACATCTAGAGCCTCACCTATATACAAACATATACACAAGCCTATGGAAGGCTCTGAATCCAGCCAAGAAGCTTTGTCTTAATGCTATCCTTGACCATATGCACTAACAAGGAGATATCATGAATAAACAAACCTCTCCAAGAGCTAAAAGAGGGCCTAGCCGGCCTGAAAGTCTTCCCATTACCTGTGATCCAAATGCACCAAGCAGCAGTGATGAAAACCTCAAAAAAGAAAGGGTGCCCAAATCTGGTCTTGGCATGAAGCAAGCAGTCACCAATCTCACCCTGATGTGTCCAATCAATTTGTAGATAGTTCCAAACTCTGATGCTGAAATTACATGTGAAGAACAGGTGGATCCTATCCTCATAGGTCCTGACCGGGCACATGACACAGAGATTATCCTCCTCAGTGCTCCTCCAGTGGCACCCAAACAATAAATCCTTTGTGTTCAATCTATCAAAGAACAACAACCAAGCAAAACATTTGATGTTCATAGTGAATTTACTCTTTCAAATCCATTTGTATGGAGGAATGACAGGCAAGTGTGAATGCATGAGTGTGTAGTAACTCTTTGCGGAGTACTCTCCCTTGCCCATCCAAGACCAAACATCATTTCCCATTGGATACCGTTGCTGGTCAAAAATCCACCTATGCAGACAATCCGGTTGGGCAGCAGCAATTTGGGAAATGGGTAGGTTAAACAATGAAGAGACCTTAGTAGTTGAAAATAACTCTGCCACAGATAGCTTGTCATCAATAGCATAAGAGAATAACTAGGGCAATCTATCACGAAGTGGACGTGCAGAGTCACCCACATACCAACCATCAGACCAGAACAACACTAAATCACCAGAGTTGACAGAAAAAGTGGCTACTGCTCTATAATTATCAACCAATCTGAACACATCTTTCCACCAGAAAGAACCACACAAGACTGTAGCTTGTGGCATAACACCATGATAATAAGAATCCCAAATCAGAGACACCCAAGGAATATCCGCTTTGTTAAAGAATTTATGGAGGTGTTTGATCAAAAGAGCCTGATTCTAAAGGTGGAGGTTAATCACTCCAAGACCACCATTCTGCTTAGGTCGTCCCATGCAGCAAGGGATCGCCTAGGTGTATCAGAATTTCCTCTCCAAAGGCATTGCCTCTCAATCCTTTCTAGCTGCTTTATAATGCCCATAGGTATACCTAGAGAGCATAAAAAGTAGATGGGCATGGAAGACAGGACAGATGTTCAAAGCTGAAGTCTGGAGCCTTGATTTAGCATAGCAGAACTAACAGTCAGACGCCTTTTCAGTTGATCAACTAGAGGCATAAGGTCTTGAATTTTGGGCTTAGTTGTCCCCATTGGCAGACCTAGGTATGTGAGAGGGAGAGTACCAATGGAGTAACCAAAAACTGAAGCCAGCCTGGCTGCCTCATCATCACTAACATTGAGAGGAACCATCATGGATTTATGAAAATTAACCTTCAAACCAGTTGAGGCATGGAAGACATGTAGCATATCCTTGACAGCAAGCAGTTGGGACTCATCAACAGGCAGCAACAAAATTGTATCATCAGCATATTGGATGATAGGAAAGTTGTGATCACTAGATGGTATAGGAAGAGAAATGGATCCATCCTGCAGCGTTTTATTAACCACATATTGTAGCAAGTCAGCTGCAAGAACAAAAAGTAAAGGAGAAAATGGTTCTCCCTGCCTCACTCCTCTCTTGCAATGAAATTGTTTCCTAGGCACCCCATTAAGCAAGACAGAGGAAGATCTAGAAGACAAAATCTCCCTGACCGAACCAATCCAATGATCATTAAAACCCTTGGCTTTGAGAATCTGCAAGAGGGCCTCATGTTCAACAGTATCAAAGGCTTTGGAAAAATCAAGTTTCAAGATGAGGATAGGCCTTCGAGACTGCTTGCACTGGTGAATATACTCAAAAGCCCAAGCTAAGCAGTCATGAATAGATCTGGAATGCAAAAAACCATACTGATTTTTATGAAACTGAATCACATTGTCGGTTTATGATACCAGTGTAGTAAGGGTAACAACCCAAAAGATTGAGCATATAATGCCCCGTTTTATTGTCATATTATGCCGCCTTTCAACACCGTATGCAGCAAGGGGTAATATCTCAAAACTTAATAGCACAATGCTTCCAAGTATTTAATATCATCATATACTGGCGACTTATAGTCCAAAGCCAGGTCAAGTTATCACAAAACCACGGATATACTCTAAGATGAATAATAGACATTAAGGCTTCATGGCTTTGAATCGGTTTTTAAACCATATGTCAATATTGTACAAAGATGAACCCAAAAAGTTCGAATAGAAAAAAATAATAGAACAGAAAAACAAGGCTTTCATAGGCCGCCAAGCCTAAATATCAAGTGCTTTCAAAGGGCTGCACAACCACTGAGTTAAACCTTCATGCAAACCTTATAAGGTGGGCCTCACATGACCAATCGTCGTTTTAACTTTGACAAGTTCAGGGTCTCATATAAGATTGACTGTCAAAAGTACGACGAGTCATTCAAGTCAACCTAGGCGGAGTGGCAGACTTAAAAAGGCAGGATAACCCGGGTTTTTAGGTGAATACACCTGGCTTCCAAGCCTGGCTTTTAAGACTATTACAAGGATCACAAAAATTCTTGTCCCTTGAACAAAGAGCCCCCACGTAACATTTTATTAAGGGCATACGAGCCGGATCAAGAGGCTAATCAAGGCTCTGCTTATTAAGCAGGTCGCCCCCAAATGATATCAAAGCAGGGTACCTATGTTTGAGTTGTGCTTTGCAACAGACTCTCTTTGGTCCCTTTATCCTGGGTAGCAAGCCCCAAGTGTTTTGTAAACATGGTATATAAGCCGGATCCAAGGGTAATCATAGCTTCGCTCGTTGAACAGGAAGCCCCCACGTAATCATATGAATGTCAATAAAGACTCATTATTATCGGAAATGAAACGACAGAGGCCCTGCTTTATCAGGGATGCCAGATTTATTATATTCATGGTAATATATACACTGATAACATATGTACATCACAAAAGTCGGTGGCTCAGGTGTAATAAGGCCAAAGATGAGCAATATTCCATGGCCGGTGGGTCTCCTCCTCAGACGTGCGTGAGTCCTTGTGGGCTCGAACATTGATAAGGTAGTATGACCCGTTGTTCAGATTCTTGCTGACCACAAAGGGCCCTTCCCAAGGTGGGGATAGCTTGTGCATATCAGATTGATCCTGGATAAGCCGGAGCACCAAGTCGCCTTCTTGAAAGGTTCTGGTTTTAACCCGGTGGCTGTGATAACGGCGTAAATCTTGCCGGTAAATCGCCGAACAAGCCACCGCGAGGTCACGCTCCTCATCTAACAGGTCAAGTGCATCTTGACGTTCTTTTTCATTGTCAGCTTCAACATAAGCTGCCACGCAGGGTGAGTCCTGACGGATGTGACTAGGGAGAACCGCCTCTGCTCCATAAACCATGAAGAAAGGCGTGTAACCCATAGATCTGTTGGGGGTAGTATTGATACTCCATAACACGGAGGGTAACTCCTCCACCCAACAACCCAACGTCCTCTGCAAAGGAACCATAAGCCGGGTCTTGATGCCTATCAAAATTTCTTGATTGGCTCTCTTAGCTTGACCATTGGACTAGGGTGAGCCACTGATGATACATCAAGTCGAATATGCTCACGTTGACAAAACTCTTTCATATCTCCCTTGGACAGATTAGTGCCTTTATTAGTTATAATGCTGTGGGGAAAACCAAAGCGGAAAATCACCTTTTTCATAAATGAACTGATGTTGCCGCGTCACACCTACAGACCGGCTCTGCTTCGACCCACTTTATGATTTTGTCAACTGCCACCAAAAGGTAGGTCTTTTAATCCTTGGAACTTTTGAAAGGCCCAACCATATCAAGCCCCTAGACTACAAACGGCCAAGTAATTGGAATCATCCTCAACTCTTGAGCCGGCACATGAGCTCGTCGTGAAAATTTCTGACAACCATCACATTCACTGACCAAATCCTTTGCATCAACATGAGTCGTCAGCCAATAAAATCCATGATGAAAGGCTTTAGCCATGAGAGACTTAGAACCGGCATGATGACCACAATCTCCTTCATGAATCTCGCGAAGAATTTCACAGCCCTCTTCAGGAGAAACGCAACGTTGAAACGCCCCAGTAAAACTGCAATGGTGCAACTCTCCTTGACAATTGTCATCAACTTAACCGCCGGGTTATCTGTCTGGCCAGGGTTTCATTATCAGGTAACTCGCCCAGTGTCATATAAGCCAAATATGGAACTGTCCAATCTGTAATAGCGTGAAGAGCTGCCACCAATTGCGCCTCCAGGTCAGGAACAACAAGATCTTCTTCTTCATGCAATTTGACTGAAGGGTTATGCAAAATATCCAGGAAAGTGTTAGGTGGCACCGGCTTACGCTGGGACCCTAACCGGCTCAAAGCATCAGCTGCCTCATTCTTCCTGCGATCGATATGTTCAACTTGATAAACTTTGAAATGACCAGCAATAACATCAACCTCACGATGATAAGCCGCCATGAGTGGTTCTTTAGAATCCCATTTGCCTGAAACTTGCTGCGCCACCAAATCTGAGTCGCCGAAACATCTCACCCGGCTTAAATTCATCTCCTTAGCCATCAGAAGACCATGGAGCAAGGCTTCGTACTCAGCTGCATTGTTAGTACAAGGGAACATCAACCTTAAGACATAACAGAATTTATCACCTCGTGGGGAAGTCAAGACAACTCCAGCCCCCGAGCCCTCCAATTGCCTGGACCCATCAAAATGAATAATCCAATATGTGTTATCTAGCTTATCCTCAGGCATCTGCAGCTCTGTCCAGTCATTGATGAAATCCACGAGTGCTTGGGATTTGATGGCTCTGCGAGGCATATATTTCAAACCATGAGGTCCGAGCTCAATAGCCCACTTGGCTACTCTACCTGTGGTTTCTCTGTTTTGAATAATATCCCCTAAAGGAGAAGAACTAACCACATTGATAGGATGACCGAAGAAATACTGCTTGAGCTTTCGACTAGCCATGAACACCCCATAAACTAGCTTCTGCCAATGCGGATATCTCTGCTTGGACTGAATAAGTACCTCATTGATGTAGTAAACCGGCCTCTGAACCGGATATTCCTTGCCTCCTTCCTTCCGTTCCACCACAATAGCTACGCTAACAACCCGGGCATTAGCAGCCACGTATAACAACAACGACTCTTTATCAATAGGAGCAACAAGGACTGGCGGCTCAGCCAGTTGTTTCTTCAAGGCTTCAAACACTTCATTAGCAGCATCACTCCAGACAAAATTATCTGTCTTTTTCGTCATCTTATATAGAGGGATAGCCTTCTCTCCTAGCCGGCTTATGAACCGGCTTAAAGCCGGAATACGACCCGCCAGACACTGAACATGATTGACAGACGCCGACTTAGTGTGACGCCCTGAGACCGACGCTCTAGAAGACTTCCAGCTATTTCGAGTTTCGTCGTGTGATTTGTTTTGTTCGTTGCATTCATCTTTGCATCATGTGCATTGCATCATGTCATGTTTCACCCCTTTTAAAAACCCAGCTGAATAAATTGCATGGATCTTTGATCCATTTAAATCGAGGGAATTCACATGGTGATTTCTCTTTAAAACATATTCAAAGTCTCCTACTATTATTAGGGAGCTATTATAAATATTTCAATAATTTAGAATTTACCACAACACACTTGCATGTTAAATCCCTTGGCCTGTTCTTCTTCAAGTTTTTGACTCTCTAACCTTGCCAATAATTCTTTTACCACTTATCGAGGCTCTTCCTAAATATTCAACATTTTGGACACTTCGAAATCCTAGTCCTTGTTCAAACCATTTGTACTAAATTCAAAAGAATTTGAATTTAAATCTTGCAATCATGGCCATTCCTATTTTCTTGGATCAAACACATTTTTGTGAGTCCGGGAAAATTATCCACATGCCAAAGTCCCTTCTCTAACCTTTTTCCTTTCCCTCCTTTCTTTCTTCCAATTTTTTTCCTGTTTTGGGAAATATGAGAGAGGGAGTGGAGAGCCCAGCAGCCTCCCTCTCCACTGGGCCAGCCTCCTAGGCCCACCTAACCCTCCTAAACCCTAGGCCCGACCCCTCCTCTTGAAGAGAGCTCCTCACCGGCGCCTTCAGCGCCGGTTGGTGTTTTTGGCGCCCACGCGGGTCCTGGTATGGGCCAGGCCCACAAACACGAAGCAGTGCAATACAGTAGTAGCATGATTTCTCTTTAATACAGTTGGAGTTTCTAAAGAATTTGAATTTAAATCTTGCAATCATGGCCACTCCTATTTTCTTGGATCAAACACATTTTTGTGAGTCCGGGAAAATTATCCGCATGCCAAAGTCCCTTCTCTAACCTTTTTCCTTTCTCTCCTTTCTTTCTTCCTATTTTTTTCCTGTTTTGGGAAATATGAGAGAGGGACTGGAGAGCCCAGCAGCCTCCCTCTCCACTGGGCCGGCCCCCTAGGCCCACCTAACCCTCCTAAACCCTAGGCCCAACCCCTCCTCTTGACGAGAGCTCCTCACCGGCGCCTTCAGCGCCGGTTGGAGTTTCTGGCGCCCACGCGGGTCCTAGTATGGGCCAGGCCCACAAACACGAAGTAGTGCAATACAGTAGTAGCGTGAAAAAGAAAACTCCAAAAATACAACTCTGCTGTGGAATCGAACTAGCGACCCTTACCTCTAGTAAGTGGTTGGCTTACCACTCGAGCTACTATGGAATTGTGAAATGTTGCAGCGCCACGATACATAAGAACACAGCCCGTCGGTTTTTGAATTATTTGAAATCATTTTTAAAAAATGCGATTTGTTTTGACAAAAATGTGACATTTTTTATAAATTACATAGATTTTAGAAAGAATCACGAATTTTCAAAAAAGTTCATCAATCTTCAAAAAAATTCACAAAATCTGAAAATGTTCATCAATTTTTTAAAAAGTCCAGAAAATCCAAAAAATTGTTCATTCATTTTTAACAAAAAGTTCATCGATTCTCAAAAAAGATCTTCATCAATTTTCAAAAGAGTTCATCGATTTGAGAAAAGTTCAAAAAATTGATTTTGAAAAATAGTTCACAAAAATAAAAAAATCCATCGATTTTGGAAAAAAGTTGACCAAAATTGAAAAAAGTTCATTGAATTCAAAAAACTTCATCCAATTCGAAAAAGTTCATCCAATTCAAAAAATAGTTCATTGATTATCAATTTGAAAAAAGTTCATTCAAATGAACAAAAGAAAAAACACCGAACAAAACCGTTCAGAGTTCAAAAGAAAAATGAAAAAAAGACATGACAAGAAAAGAGTAAACAAGATGTCAGTGGACACTTGAGTTAAGCATTGTAGGGTGGTTAGTGTATGTGGTTAACAACGAGTAGGTCACGAGTTCGATTCCCGCCGTCGCATTGCATTTTTGTGCTTTGCAATAGAAAAAAGAGAAGGGACGATGGGCCGAGCCAAAGAAGATGCATGAAGGAGGGAGGGGTGTGCGCAAGCGGGCGCCGAATAGGATCTGGCCCTCTTGACCTCTCCCTCTCGTCCTCCACACCGCCGGCACTCTCACACACGCACGCATCGAGCCAGGGAGAGGAGCTCCCTAGCCCCCTTGATCGATCCATCTCTCGATCCCTTCCTCTCTCCCCGTGCGCCGCACACCCACACACACCCCCTCGCGCCCGATCCCCATGCCCGAGCGCCATCTCCTCTGCGCCCTTCCCCTCAGGCCACGCCTCTGCTCCGTCGTGCCTCCCGTTTTGGTTGCCCGCCGATGCCTGCCTCGCGGTTCCGCTCCGCCGTCTGCCGATGCCGGCGAGCAGGATCTCCGCATCGAGCTCCTCTGCCTCGGCCTAATGGCCGCCCTCGCTCATTAACTGCCCCTGCCTCCCCATCTCCTCCTCGCGGAACTTCAAGCCCGACAGCTCGCCGGAGGAGCTAGCCTCCTCGCCAGTGACCTGCAGTTCCAGCAGACCCGGCGCGCCCTCTCCTTCCCTTCCTGCCTCGTCCTTGGTGCCCTGCGCACACGACGGTGCCCCGTCTCCTCGCGCCGGCCCCGCCACCAAGTCCCGCTGCTGGAGCTCGCCTTTGTCCCGACGCCGGCCGGATCAGGTCCCTACTTACCGCGCCCCATCGGATCCGCCCTCGCGTGACCCGGATCCGCCACCGCCGCTCATCCATGGCGCCATGGCCTCTGCCTCTTTTGGCCGACCCGTTGCTGTCGTGCCCTATTGTGCGTGCTCTCCACTGCCTAGCACTATTGACGTCAAGACCGTGGCCACAACAACATGGGTGCCAAGTTCCTCTTCCGAAGTTGTCAAGTGCACGAGGACCTTGAGTACGACTACACGATGACGCGTCAAGTACCTCTATCGCCGTCTCCGGATCGCCAAGTCCAACGATGCCAAGTTCCCCTCCGACCAGCATACAATTACCGTCGTGGTGCATTTCGCCAAGTCCACTACAACGTGTACCACTATGGTCGACCCGAACATCTATGAACCGTGTACCACTACCGTCGCCGTGGATCCGACAAGATCCGTGTACAACTACTTCCACTACGACCGTCACGAGAACGTCTACTTCCTCTACTTTGCACCGACTCGACCTGCTTCGAAACGCACGCTTCAAAGGTATAACCACCGAGATGAATGATCGTGAACGAATGCTTTGTTGTATGAGATGCTCGTGTTTGCATCGTGTCCGAATTGTCTCCTGCACGTTCCTCGTTTTCATGCCACCGACATGTGGGACACCCGGTATCTGGGATCACTCCCCGTCACACTTGCATGTTTGCACATCCACACTTTATCTTGCATTGATATCTCGACGATTTGTCGGATCATCGAAATGTTGCCGTGGCAACATTTCCATTGTCATTGACGTGGCACCCCTTTCATTCCGCCATGGTGACCAAATGTTTCATACCATGCTCATGTCAACATTTTCATAAAATTGCATATAACTTGTTTATGTCATCCGCATCATGATAACCATATTTAGATGCTTGAAACTGTTGTTTGCATCATATCGATAAATGACATATGGGGACTTTCCGGAATTGTTGTTTGTGTTTCCGGCCTCATTTGAACTTGCCTAAATAGTTAGTTTAATTATGCTTCACCTCTTGCTATGTTTAACAACATTTAAACTTGTTGAGTTCATAACCGAGAGAGAACTAAATAAGTCATGTGGTGTTTTGTCAATATGCAAGTATTGTTTGTTGCACTTTGCCATGCTATGCCTCTTTAAATCAGACATACATCATACTTGATTGTGCATCATGCCATATTTATGCTTGTGTGTTTACCATGTTGTTTGCTTCTTTCCGGTTTGCTTCTCTCGTTAGCTTCGGTTTCGTTCCGGAGTTGTGAGGATTTGTTCAACTATGTCTGTTTGTCGTCTTCATGAATTCGGTCTTCTTCCTAGCGGGATTTCAGGCAAGATGACCATTACCCTCGATATCACTTCTATCTTTGCTTGCTAGTTGCTTTGTTCTATCGCTATGCTGCGCTACCTATCATTTGTTTACCATGCGTCCCATATTGCCATGCCAAACCTCTAACCCACCTTCCTAGCAAACCGTTGTTTGGCTAAGTTATCGCTTTTGCTCAGCCCCTCTTATAGCGTTGTTAGCTGCAGTGAAGTTGAAGATTGCTCCATGTTGGAACATGTTTATGTTGGGATATCATAATATCTCTTATTTTAATTAATGCATCTATATACTTGTTAAAGGGTGAAAGGCTCGACCTTATGCCTGGTGTTTTGTTTCACTCTTGCTGCCTTAGTTTCCATCATGTTGGTGTTATGTTTCTTCATTTTGCGTTCCTTACGCCGTCGGGTTTATGGGAACCCCTTGACAGTTCGCCTTCAATAAAACTCCTCCAGCAAGGCCCAACATTGGTTTTCCATTTTCCTAACAACCTATAACCCTCCTTTGGGGTCTGCAGCCCCGAGGGTCATCTTTATTTTAACCCCCCGGGCCAATGCTCCTCCGAGTGTTGGTCCGAAACGGGCAGACTGCGGGTCCACCGCGGGGCAACTCGAGGTCTGGTTTTACTCGTAGGCTGACCTATCTGTTGTGCCATGAGAACGAGATATGTGCAGCTCCTATCGGGATTTGTCGGCACAGTCGGGCGGTCTTGCTGGTCTTGTTTTACCATTGCTGAAATGTCTTGTAACCGGGATTTCGAGTCTGATCGGGGCTTTCCGGGAGAAGGAATATCATTCGCTAATCGTGAGAGCTTGTGATGGGCTAAGTTGGGACACCCCTGGAGGGTATAAACTTTTGAGAGTCGTGCCCGTGGTTATGTGGCAGATGGGAATTTGTTAATATCCGGTTGTAGAGAACTTGACACTTGACTTAATTAAAACGCATCAACCGCGTGTGTAGCCGTGATGGTCTCTTTTCGGCGGAGTCTGAGAAGTGAACACGGTTTGGGTTATGTTTGAACGTAAGTAGTTTCAGGATCACTTCTTGATCACTTCTAGTTTCATGACCGTTGCGTACCTTCTCATCTTACTCTGGTACTCGTATGTTAGCCATCATTTTCTGCTTAGCGCTTGCTGCAGCTCCACCTCATTATCACATCCTACCCATAAGCTTAAATAGTCTTGATCTTGCGGGTTTTGAGATTGCTGAGTCCTCGTGACTCACAAGATACTACCAAAACAGTTACAGGTGCTGATGATACCAGTGCAGGTGATGCCACCGAACTCAAGTGGGAGTTCGACGAGGTCCTTGGCCGTTGCTACGTGTCTTTTCCTGATGATCAGTAGTGGAGCCCAGTTGGGATGATCGTGGATCTAGCATTTGGGTTATCTTCTTTTCTTTTGGATTTGTTCATAGCCAGACTATGTGTGTACTCTGAATGATGTATGAATTATATGATCTTTATGTGAAGTGGCGATTGTAAGCAAACTCTAATTATCCCTTTCTTATTCATTACATGGGATTGTGTGAAGATGACCCTTCTTGTGACAAAACCACAAGGCGGTTATGCCTCTAAGTCGTGCCTCAACTCGTGGGAGATATAGCCGCATCGTGGGCGTCATAATTAGCCAGGGAACTAATAGCCTTAATTTTTTTCGGGTTAGCTTCAATACCCCGTTGAGAAACCAGAAAGCCCAAAAGCTTACCTGCTGGCACATCAAAAACACACTTGGTCGGGTTAAGCATCATCTTGTAGACTCGGAGATTGTCAAAGGTCTCCTTCAAATCATCTATCAAAGTTTTCTTCTTTCTAGATTTCACCACAATATCATCCACATAAGCATGAACATTGCGCCCAATCTGATAATGAAAACTATTCTGCACACAACGCTGATAAGTCGCCTGGGCACTCTTGAGCCCGAAAGGCATAGACACATAGCAGAAGGCTCCAAAAGGAGTGATGAAAGTCGTCTTCTCCTGGTCCTTAACTACCATCTTGATCTGATGATAACCAGAATTAGCATCCAGAATGCTCAAATGCTCACAACCCGCCGTAGCATCAGTAATTTGATCAATACAAGGGAGAGCAAAAGGATCAGCCGGAGAGGCCTTGTTTAAGTCCGTGTAGTCCACACACATACACCAAGTGCCATTCTTCTTAAGTACCAGCACCGGGTTAGCCAACCACTCAAGATGAAAGACTCCAAAAATGAACCCAACCGCCAAGAGGCGGGCCACTTCTTCACCAATGGCCTTACGCTTCTCCTCATTAAAGCGATGAAGGAATTGCTTGACCGGCTTAAACTTTGGTTCAATATTAAGAGTGTGCTCAGCAAGTTCCCTCGGTACACCTGGCATATCAGAAGGTTTCCATGCAAAGATGTCCCGGTTCTCATGGATGAACTCAATGAGCGCGCTTTCCTATTTTGGATACTCGCCAGGAACGAAGTCAACTAGCTTAGTGTCATCGGCTGACTTAAACTTCAATACCAGGTCATGCTCTGAAGTTGGCTTTTTCAAAGATGTCATATCCGCCGGGTCAACATTGTCTTTGTAGAACTTCAACTCCTTTGTTGCGCAAAACAGACTCAGCATAAGCAACATCACCTTCTTCACACTCCAAAGCTATTTTCCGGTTTCCATGCACTGTGATGGTCCCCTTGTAACCCGGCATCTTGAGCTGTAGATAAAGATAACATGGTCGTGCCATGAACTTGGCATAAGCTAGCCGTCCAAACAAAGCATGATACGGGATTTTAATCTTGACCACTTCAAAGGTTAGCCTCTCGGCCCTGGAATTATGTTCATCCCCAAAGGCTACTTCCAAATCGATCTTGCCTACAGGATACACCGACTTACCAGGTACCACTCCATGGAAAACAGTATTGGATGGCCTAAGATTCTTATTAGTTAACTCCATACGACGGAAAGTATCATAGTAAAGGATATTAATGTTGCTACCTCCATCCATGAGTGCCTTAGTGACTTGTACCCTCCAACCTGAGGCACCACTACCAAACCCAAATGACCCTGATTATCAACCCGGGGCGGGTGATCCTCTCGACACCACACAATGGGCTACTCAGACCATCGTAAGTAACGGGGAATCACCAGCTCAACGGTGTTCACAGCCCTTTTACGGAGCTTTTGATCCCGCTTGCATAGACTCATGGTGAAGACATGATACTGCCCACTATTCAACTGCTTTGGACTACTCTGATAACCAGACTGCTGCTGCTGTTGAGCCCCCTGACCAGGCTGTTGATTATAACCACCCCGATTGCCTTGATTACCCTGGCCCTGGAAATCGGAATTAGAACCGCCACCACCGTAACCCGGACCATGAGAACCGGACCCTGAGCCGCCGCCCGGCCCATGATTATTCTAAAAAAGATCAGAATTTTTGTACTCTTTCATAATGAAGCAATCCTTCCAGAGGTGAGCGGACGGCCTTTCCCATGTACTATGCTTTGAGCAGGGCTGATTCATCATCTGCTCAAGATTGAAACTTGACCCTCCAAACCCGGGAGGTTGCTTTCCCTTACGATGCTGACCATTATTCTGCGTGTTGGTATTAGCACAAAATCCAAACTATTATCAGCCTTGCGCTTACCATTGCCCCCCTGATTCACCGGGTTATGATGCTGCCCCTTGGTGTTGCCACTCTTCTTTCCCTTTCCAGGCTTTTCATCATCAGACTCGGGGTCCATGGTACCATCAGAGTCGGCATACTTAAACAGAGCCGCCATCAGCTCCCTCATGTCGCTGCATTGGCGCTTGAGCCACCCTAGCTTCAATACTGCTGAGCCGGCATTGATGCGATCCGATGAGTGCAGGATAGTTGAGACACGGCGCACCCAAAGGGTTGTTGACTCACCCTCTTCCTGGACACAGGCGTCCAAATCGACAATTGACATAGACTGCTTGCACATACCTTTAAAAATTTAAATAAACTGGGCTTTTAACTCGGCCCATGACCCAATGGAGTTTGTAGGTAGCCCTTTCAACAAAGTGCGGGCCGTCCCATCCAACATCATGGTGAAATACTTAGCACACGCCGCATCGCTAAAATCCAGCAGTTCCATGGCCATTTCGTAACTCTCAACCCAAGCTTCAGGGGGTAAGTCAGCAGTGTAGTTAGGCACCTTGCGAGGACCCTTGAAATCCTTAGGCAAACGCTCATTACGTAGAGCCGACACTAAACATGGCACACCCAAAGTTCTGAAGGTCATGCATGTCTCCACCGAATTTGTAGGATGAGCCAGAGAATGCTGACGATCCGCGTACTGAGCCACCAACTCAGCCTCCCGACGCGCTCTACCCTGATCCACCACATTTTGAGCATTAGCTCCACCACGTGTCGGGTCATGCCCACAGGGCGGGTTGCGGTTTCGTCCATTGCTTCACACGGCCGTCTCATCAATATGCCTGCTATAACTTTTGCTTGGACATGGCGTGGAGTGGATATGGTCCCGACTGTATGAATAAGCCTGTTGAGCCACGGCCGTCTGGAGCAGCTCCCCGGCTCATCGTATTTCCATCGCTACCGGTGGTTCGCCTTTAACCGGTAGAGCCGCCAGCCGTGTCGCCACAACAATCATGTTATCCAAAGGATTAGAATAATGACCCGGTGGTGTCGGTACATACTGAGGGGGAGTAGTATTCAGATGGGGCGGCTCCGTCATGCTCGGCTAAGCTGGCGCTCCAGCCCCAGGTGCTTCAACCCGGTTTATCTCTGGTTGGTTACTGGTCCTGCTCCAGGCGTGCTAAAGAGGTTTCTTGCCTCGTAAACTGAAGGTAGACGAGACTGATGCCTCCTCCTCATGACTTCATTTGAAGCGTTTTGATCCATCATAAGCCGGAAAGCCTCTGATTGAATCCGTTGTGCCCGAGCATCTAAAGTAGCCCGCTCCGTGGCCATCCTGACGGTCTCTGCATTCAGCTCCTCCTTGGCCTATGCTATCTCATCATGCAATTTTGCAACCTCCGTGTTGTGCTGAACTTGATTTGCTGGGTTAACCTCCGATGTTAACAATGTTGTCAAATTATCCAACAGGTCGGTCAAAACCTGAGCCGGCAGGCGCACAGGGCCTCCTGCCCCGGCTGCCATTGTCGTTGCTGACCCGGAGATCATTGCTGCCGCAGTCGAAGAATTCTGCGCTGGCCGTGTACCGGCCATGAAAATCGCAACCCTATTTGGTAGCTCATAAGGGTCCAGAATACTGTTGCCATCGGAATAGCCCCCAAGCCGGCCATCTTGCAGTTGGTACAGCGAATCAGTTTCGCCAGTGGACGACTCACCATCAGAGTAGACAATCGTTTCACCACTAGACACAAATCTATCCTCAGATTCCGCCCCATGGATGAATCCCATGAAGGCACGCTTCACAACAGGCTCAACTTGGGCAGGTCACGCATGCTGAGCCGTCTCGATGATGTCGGTGCAGAAGTCCGGCTCAGGGCCCGGTTCGCTGTTCTTGCCGATGAAGACGTGGATTCCGTCGAAGGGGACCCGATACCTGTACTCAATTGAGCCGGCCTCGGGGCCCCAGCCTGCATCGTCGATGTAGAGCTTGCTGCGACGACTCTTGGTCATCCGGCCATAGTGTATCCCTTGATCCCTTCGAAGTTGCCCTTCAAGAACTCGAAACCACCGTGTGCTAGCCCCACGGTGGGCGCCAACCGTCGTGGAATTTTCACAGCAGATGTCCTAGTGTGAGGACTTAGTCATGGAGCCATCGCAACTAGGTTAGCTTAAAGGGTTTAAACGGGACAAAGGACACAGGGAGTTTATACCAGTTCTGCCCCTTCGGTGAAGCTAAAGGCCTAATCCAGTTTGAGGTGTATTGCTTATGTCTTGATAACCAGGGAGCGAATCCGCTTGACCTAGCTTTCGATCTCTTGTTTCTTGCCCTAAATCGCCGCCGGGTCATCCCTTTATATACACAAGTTGACGCCCCCCGGCTCACGGAGTCCCAGCCGGCTCATAAACAACGGGTCCGGCTCAATGACTAAGCATACTTGCCTTACAATATAAGTTATACACAAATGGCTGTTTATCCCTATGAGCCTTAAGTCGCCTTTAGGCTTTGGGCCCTTAAAAAGTCTCCTTCATGAACCGCCATCTTCAACATCTTCACGGGCTTTGTATTGATGAACCACCATTGGTATAACCCGGCCCCTCCTGGGCGGGTCATACCCAATAGTCATATCCCAAACACCGGAGATTCGCGGTGAGAGATTCGGTCAGGGATTTTATCCACTGGTGTAAAAGGTTTGGCGACAGAGCTCCAGGTCTCAGATCCCCTTTCTCTTCTCTCGACTCCGTCGCTTCTCCCTTCCATCCGAGTGTGTGACGATGGCGAAAGGCTCCATGGTGAAGGCAGAGAGGGCGAAGAAGGCGGGGAAGGCCACCTCTTCTAGTTCGGGCGCAGCAGCCGACGGTGCGTCGGGGGACTGGCTCCCGTCGCATGTTTCCTCTCGACGACTGGAGGACATAGCGGCGGAGGGACTCATCCCGCACAAAGGATGGCGTCGCCCGGGCACGGGGGAGATCAAGCCGGCGCCTGAGGTGGACGAGCCCGTCCTGCTCGTCACCTACGTCGAGCGAGGTTTCTCGATACCTCCTCACCCTTTCTTCCGAGCGTTCCTCGATTTCTTCGGTGCTCAACTCCATCACCTTCCTCCCAATGCCATTATTTATCTTTTCGGCTTTATCTTCCTTTGTGGGAACTTCTTCATTGCCACCCCCACTGGGGCCTTTTCAAATTGTAAGTGCATCTAGTGCCCCTTAGTGATTTTGGTGTATTGAAGACTTATAGGTTAAGGGACTAATATGTTTGTGAGTGTACACATGTTGTATAAGTCGATGAGGAGTTTGATATTTACGATGGAAGTCGACCCCTAAAAATGTATGTCTTCAGTTTAAGACTTTGATTTTCTTGAAGACTTTGAAAATGAGGAAATTGGTGTGACCTTGAAGACTTGGATATTCATGCGAGGACTATGAAGCGTGAAGACTTTTGTTTTTGTAGTTTCATTTTCTCTTTCTTGTGTCATAGGAAACACCGTACTGTTAAAGGGGTCGAGGTAAAACTAAGGAAACACTTTCCAAGTAATGCTCATCTCAAAGCCTACACTTACCCAATCATTTCAAGTGAATCCATTGGAAATCTCATACAGTTCTGTCAATTTCTTCAGTGACAGGGACCAAGATCTTTTGTTCTCTGAAGAATTTGTTCTGAATGAGGAGTTAGAAATTCGCCAGTGCGGATTTCCTACAAAGTGAGGAACATGATAGACCTAAGGAATTTGGAAGCCACCGTTGCTGTGCTACGTGCTACCTCTTGAGCTTGTGTTGGTTTTTCCCTTGAAGAGGAAAGGGTAATGCAACAAAGTAACGTAAGTATTTCCCTCAGTTTTTGAGAACCAAGGTATCAATCCAGTAGGAGACGACACACAAGCCACCTAGTACCTGCACAAACAATCAAAAACCTTGCAACCAATGCGATAAAGGGGTTGTCAATCCCTTCACGGTCACTCGCAAAATTGAGATCTAATAGAGATAGTAAAGTAAATACTTTTTGTATTTTTATTGTATAGATTGGAAAGTAAAGATTGCAAAATAGTAAACTAGGTTTAAAGAGATGCAATATAATGGAAAAGAGATGTAATATAATAGAAAAGAAACTCGGGGGCCATAGGTTTCACTAGTGGCTTCTCTCTAGATAACATGCATTACGGTGGGTGAACAAATTATTGTCGAGCAGTTGATAGAAAATCACATAATTATGAAGATATCTACGGCAATGATCGTGAACATAGACATCACGTCCGTGTCAAATAGACCGAAACATTTCTGCATCTACTACTATTACTCCACACATCGACCGCTATCCAGCATGCATCTAGAGTATTAAGTTCATAAGAACGGAGTAGCGCATTAAGCAAGATGACATGATGTAGAGGGATAAACTCAAGCAATATGATATAAACCCCATCATTTTATCCTCGATGGCAACAATACAATACGTGCCTTGCTACCCCTACTATCACTGGGAAAGGACACTGCAAGATTGAACCCAAAGCTAAATACTCTCCCATTGCAATAAAGATCAATCTAGTAGACCAAACTAAACCGATAATTCAAAGAGACTTGCAAAGATATCAAATCATGCATATAAGAATTCAGAGAAGAACCAAATAATATTCATAGATAATCTTGTTAATAAATCCACAATTCATCGGATCTTGGCAAACACGCCGCAAAAGAGCATTGCATCGAATAGATCTCCAAGAACATCAAGAAGAACTTTGTATTGAGAAGAAAAGAGAGAGAAGAAAGATTGAAGACAGTCTTTGTTAGGGTTTGATCCCTAGTATCCACTATCTTTTGTTAGGGTTTGATCCCTAGTATCCACTATCTTCCGAGATTGATGTTGCTAGTATTCCCAAGCTTAATTCCTGCTCGTCCTCGAGTAGGTAAATGATAAAAACAGAATTTTTGATGTGGAATGCTACCTAGCATATTTATCAATGTAATTTTCTTTATTGTGGCATGAATGTTCAGATCCGAAAGATTGAAGACAAAAGTTTAATATTGACCTAAAAACAATAATACTTCGAGCATACTAACAAAGCAATCATGTCTTCTCAAAATAACATTGCCAAAGAAAGCTATCCCTACAAAATCATATAGTCTGGTTATGCTCTATCTTCATCACATAAAATATTTAATCATGCACAACCCTGATGACAAGCCAAGCAATTGTTTCATACTTTTGATGTTCTCAAACTTTTTCAATCTCCACGCAATACATGAGCGTGAGCCATGGATATAGCACTATAGGTGGAATAGAATGGTGGTTGTGGAGAAGACAAAAAGGAGAAGATAGTCTCACATCAACTAGGCGTATCAAAAAGCTATGGAGATGCCCATCAATAGATATCAATGTGAGTGAGTAGGGATTGCCATGCAACGGGTCCACTAGAGCTATAAGTGTATGAAAGCTCAACCAAAGAAACTAAGTGGGTGTGCATCCAACTTGCTTGCTCACGAAGACCTAGGGCACTTTTGAGGAATCCCATCACCGGAATATACAAGTCAAGTTCTATAATGTGAAATTCCCACTAGTATATGAAAGTGACAACATAGGAGACTCTCTATCATGAAGATCATGGTGCTACTTTGAAGCACAAGTGTGGTAAAAGGATAGTAGCATTGCCCCTTCTCTCTTTTTATCATTTATTTTTTATTTGGGCCTTTTCTCTCTTTTTTTCTTTTTTTATTTAGTTTGGAGTCTCATCGCGACTTGTGGGGGAATCATAGTCTCCATCTTCATTTCCTCACTGGGACAATGCTCTAATAATGAACATCATCACACTTCTATTTACTTACAACTCAAGAATTACAACTCAATACTTAGAACAAAATATGACTCTATGTGAATGCCTCCGGCGGTGTACCGGGATGTGCAATGATTCAAGAGTGACATGTATGAAAAATTATGAACGGTGGCTTTGCCAAAAATACGATGTCAACTACATGATCATGCAAGGCAACATGACAATGATGGAGCGTGTCATAATAAACGGAACAGTGGAAAGGTGCATGGCAATATATCTCGGAATGGCTATGGAAATGCCATAATAGGTAGTTATGGTGGCTGTTTTGAGGAAGGTATATAGTGGGTGTATGGTACCAGCGAAAGTTGCGCTGCACTAGAGAGACTAGCTATGGTGGAAGGGTGAGAGTGCGTATAATCCATGGACTCAACATTAGTCATAAAGCACTCACATACTTATTGGAAAAATTTATTAGTTATCAAAACAAAGTACTACTCGCATGTTCCTAGGGGGATAGATTTGTAGGAAAAGACCATCCCTCGTCCCCGACCGCCACTCATAAGAAAAAAAAATCATGCTCCAACTTCATCACATAACAGTTCACCATACGTGCATGCTACGGGAATCACAAACTTTAACACAAGAATCTCTAAAATTCACAACTACTCTACTAGCATGACTCTAATATCACCATCTTCATATCTCAAAACAATCATAAAGAATCAAACCTTTCATAGTATTCAATGCACTTCATATGAAAGTTTTTATTATACCCATCTTGGATGCCTATCATATTAGGACTAGTTTTATAATCAAAGCAAATTACCATGCTGTTCTAAAAGACTCTCAAAATAATGTAAGTGAAGCATGAGAGATCTACAATTTTTATAAAATAAAACCACCACCGTGCTCTAAAAAGATATAAGTGAAGCACTAGAGCAATATTGTCTAGCTCAAAAGATATAAGTGAAGCACATAGAGTATTCCAATAAATTCTGATTCATGCGTGTCCCTCCCAAAAGGTGTGTACAGCAAGGATGATTGTGGTAAACTAACAATCAAAGACTCAAATCATACAAGATGCTCCAAGAAAAACACATATCATGTGGTGAATAAAAATATAGCCTCAAGTAAAGTTATCGATAGACGAAGACGAAAGAGGGGATGCCTTCCGAGGCATCCCCAAGCTTAGGCTTTTGGTTGTCCTTGAATTTTACCTTGGGGTGCCTTGGGCATCGCCAAGCTTAAGAATGAATTCATTACAATACCTTGCCACTCCTTATTCGAAAATCCATCAAATCTTTACCCCAAAACTTGAAAACTTCACAACACAAAACTTCAACAGAAAATCTCATGAGCTCCGTTAGTATAAGGAAATAAACCACCACTTTAAGGTATTGTAATGAATTCATTCTTTATTTATACTGGTGTTAAACCTACTATATTCCAACTTCTCTATGGTTCATACCCCCCGATACTACTCATAGATTCATCAAAATAAGCAAACAATACACGAAAAACAGAATCTGTCAAAAACCGAACAGTCTGTAGCAATCTGTAACTTCTGAATACTTCTATAACTCTAAATTTTTTGAAATAAATTGGTGGACATGCGTAATTTGTCTATTAATCATCTACAAAGGAATCAACCTAAAAGCACTCTTCAGTAAAAAATGACAGCTACTCTCGTGAACGCAAAAGTTTGTGTTTTTTACAGCAAGATCGCAAAGACTTCACCCAAGTCTTCCCAATGGTTGTACTTGGCACAAACACTAATTAAAACATAAAGCCACATCTAAACAGAAGCTAGATGAATTATTTATTACTAAACAGGAGCAAAAAGCAAGGAACAAAAATAAAATTGGGTTACCTCCCAACAAGCGCTACCGTTTAACGCCCCTAGCTAGGCATAAAAACACGAATAGATCTAGGTATTACCATCTTTGGTATGCAATCCATAAGTGGCTCTCATAATAGATTCATAAGGCAATTAAATTTTCTTACTAGGGAAGTGTTCCATGCCTTTCCTTAATGGAAACTAGAATCTAGTATTTCCTTCTTTCATATCAATAATTGCACAAATCGTTCTAAGGAAAGGTCTACCAAGAATAATAGGACATGTAGGATTGCAATCTATATCAAAAATAATGAAATCTACGGGCACATAATTCCTATTTGCAACAATAAGAACATCATTAATCCTTCCCATAGGTTTCTTAATGGTGGAATTCGTAAGATGCAAATTTAAAGAACAATCATCAAATTCACGGAAACCTAGCACATCACACGAAGTTTTTTGGAATCGTGGAAACTCTAGCACCCAAATAACACAAAGAATAGCATTCATAATATTTAATCTTATTCTTAATAGTAGGTTCCCACTTATCATAAAGTTTTCTAGGGATAGAAACTTCTAGTTCAAGCTTTTCTTCATAAGATTGCATCAAAGCATCAACGATATGTTTAGTAAAAGCTTTATTTTGATTATAAGCATGAGGATAATTTAACACGGATTGCAACAAGAAAATACAATCTATTAAAGAACAATTATTATAATTAAATCCCTTGAAATCCAAAATAGTGGGTTCATCTCTATGTAAAGTTCTGACCTCTTCAATCCCACTTTTATCAATTTTTGCATCTAGACCTAGAAACTCCGAATCATTGGGACACCTTTAAATAAAGTTGACTCATCTCCAATCCCATCTTTATCAAGATTAATATTGGAGAACAAATATTTAATAGGAGTCACATCAATCACTTTTAGATCTTCATCATTATTATCACGAAAACTAGAAGAACACGCTTTCACAAACCAATCTTTTTTAGCACGCATCCTAGCGGTTCTTTCTTTGCACTCATCAATGGAAAAATTCATGGCTTTGAGAGACTCATTGATATCATGCTTAGGTGGAATAGATCTAAGTTTCAAAGAATCAACATCAAGAGAAATTCTATCCATGTTCCTAGCCAACTTGTCAATCTTAAGCAAGTTTTCTTCAATCAAAACATTGAAATTCTTTTGCAAACTCATAAATTCTTTAACATTATTCTCAATATCAGAGGACATATTATTAAAAATTTCCATAATAGTTGTTGTAGGAATTACCATAATTATTAGAGTAATTACTAGGAAACGACCTAGAATTAAAATTGCCTCTATACGCATTGTTACCAAAATTGTTCCTACCAATAAAATTCACATCCATAGATTCATTAGTATTCTCAATCAAAGTGGACAAAGGCATATCATTAGGATTAGAAGAAATGCTTTTATTAGCAAACAATTTCATAAGTTCATCCATCTTTCCACTCAAAACATTAATTTCTTCAATTGCATGGACTTTTTTTACTAGTAGATCTTTTGGTGTGCCATTGAGAATAGTTAACCATAATATTATCTAGGAGTTTAGTAGATTCTCCTAAAGTGATTTCCATAAAAGTGCTCCCCACAGCCGAATCTAAAAGATTTCTAGAAGCAAAATTCAATCCGGCATCAAATTTTGTATAATCATCCACAAATTCAAACCATGTTTCGGGCAATTACGTATCATTAGTTTCATCCTCTCCCAAGCTTAACATGCTCATGATCAAGTTTCTTAACATTCATAATATCGTTCCTAAGGGAGATGATTTTAGCGGGAGGAAAATACTTAGAGATAAAAGCATCTTTGCACGTATGCCATGAATCGATACTATTTTTAGGCAAAGAAGAGAACCAAGTTTTAGCACGATCTCTAAGCGAAAACGGAAATAGCTTAAATTTAACAATATCATTATCAACATCTTTCTTATTTTGCATATCACACAAATCAACGAAGTTGTTTAGATGGGTTGCGACATCTTCACTAGGAAGGCCAGAAAATTGATCTTTCATAACAAGATTCAACAAAGCGGTATTAATTTCTCAAGATTCAGCATCGGTAGTAGGAGCAATTGGAGTGCTAATAAAATCATTGTTGTTGGTATTGGAAAAGTCACACAATTTAGTATTATCTTGAGCCATCGTGACAAACAATCAATCCAACACACAAGCACACAAGAAGCAAGAAAAAAGAGATGAACGGAAGAGGGGCGAAGAAAAGGCAAAGGTTTTAAAAATTGTTTTAGAAGTGGGGGAGAGGAAAATGAGAGGCGAATGGAAAATAATGTAATGCGAGGGAGAAGAGTTTATGATGGGTACTTGGTATAGCTTGACTTGACGAAGATCTCCCCGGAAACAACACCAGAAATCCTTCTTGCTGCCTCTTGAGCTTGTGTTGGTTTTCCCTTGAAGAGGAAAGGGTAATGCAGCAAAGTAGCATAAGTATTTCCCTCAGTTATTGAGAACTAAGGTATCAATCCAGTAGGAGACGATGCACAAGTCACCTAGTACCTGCACAAACAATCAAGAAACTTGCAACCAACGCGATAAAGGGGTTGCTAATCCCTTCACGGTCACTCGCAAAATTGAGATCTAATAGAGATAGTAAAGTAAATATTTTTGGAATTTTTGTTGTATAGATTGGAAAGTAAATATTGCAAAATAGTAAACTAGATTTAAAGAGATGCAATATAATGGAAAAGAGATGTAATGTAATAGAAAAGAGACCCGAGGGCCATAGGTTTCACTAGTGGCTTCTCTCAAGATATCATGTATTATGGTGGGTGAACAAATGACTGCCGAGCAATTGATAGAAAAACGCATAATTATGAAGATATCTAAGGCAATGATCATGAACATAGCATCATGTCCGTGTCAAGTAGACTGAACCGATTCTGCATCTACTACTATTACTCCACACATCGACCGCTATCCAGCATGCATCTAAAGTATTAATTTCATAAGAACGGAGTAACACATTAAGCAAGATGACATGATGTAGAGGGATAAAGTCAAGCAATATGATATAAACCCCATCTTTTTATCCTCGATGGCAACAATACAATACGTGCCTTGCTGCCCCTACTACCACTGGAAAAGGACACCGCAAGATTGAACCCAAAGCTAAGCAATTCTCCCATTGCAAGAAAGATCAATCTAGTAGGCCAAACTAAACCGATAATTCGAAGAGACTTGCAAAGATATCAAATAATGCATATAAGAATTCAGAGAAGAACCAAATAATATTCATAGATAATCTTGTTCATAAATCCACAATTCATCGGATCTCGGCAAACACATCGCAAAAGAGTATTACATCGAATAGATCTCGAAGAACAACGAGGAGAACTTTGTATTGAGAATCAAAGAGAGAGAGAAGAAGCCATCTAGCTGATAACTATGGACCCGAAGGTCTGTGGTAAACTACTCACGCTTCATCGGAGAGGCAATTGTGTTGATGTAAAAGCCCTCCGTGATCAAATCCCCCTCTGGCAGAACGCCGAAAAAGGCCCAAAGATGGGATCTCACGGGTACAGAAGGTTACAGCGGTGGAAAACTGTTTTCGTGGCTCCCCCTGATGTTTCTAGGGTATAAGAGTATATATAGGCGAAAGAAGTACGTCGGTGGAGCTACAAGGGGCCCATGAGGGTGGGGGGTGCGTCTAACCCCCTGGGCGCGCCCTCCTGCCTCGTGGATGCCTCGTGGCGTTTCTGACTTCAACTCCAAGTCTTCTGGTTTGCTTTCAGTCCAAGAAAGATCATCGTGAAGGTTTCATTCCGTTTGGACTTCGTTTGGTATTCCTTTTCTGCAAAACTCTAAAATAGGCAAAAAGACAGAAACTTGCACTAGGCCTCCTGTTAATAGGTTAGTCCCAATTATAATATAAAAGAGCATATTAAAGCCCATTAAACATCCAAAACAGATAATATAATAGCATGGAACAATAAAAAATGTAGATATGTTGGAGACGTATCACTATGCGCCAGCTGTCCAATATATCCTACTCGCCTAGTAGTCATATCATTGAAGGGCACTTATGTCTTATCATGTCGGGTTGCTCCCTAGGCTATAAATAGCCACCCCTACAACCACTAGCTGGTTTGCTGCTCCGAGAGAAACTAACACTTGTCATTGAGAGAATCCCATCCTCCGAGGACTTTGAGCAAAAATCATCAAGTGAGGAAAAACTAAAACCAAACACCTACAACCCAAAGTGATTGAGCATCATTGAAGAGATTGTTCCTGTGTGGAACTGACGCCTTGTTACCTTTGAGGACTGTGCATCCTCCAGATGGTTAGGCATCATGGTCTAGATCATCCAAGAGGAATTGTGGATCGCCAAGTGACCAAGTCTGTGAAGGTTTGGAAGTCACCTAAAGAATTACCACGAGTGATTGGGCGAGGTCTATGTGACTTTAGATCAAGGAGAATACGGTGAGGATTGTGTGTCCTCGGGTTTAAATACCTAGCCGCTCCAACCAGACGTACAAATGACACAACTGTTGGGACTGGTCTACCAAATCATTGTCTTCACAAAGCTACTGGTTCTATCTCCTCAACCCTTTCATTTCTTCATTCATGTGTTAATGAACCTGATCGTTACTGTTTGAAGACTTTGACTTTGACTTTCTCAATTTCCTCAACCCTATTTCTTCACTCACTTTGTCTTCAACCTACTTATCCTGTTTTCACGCTTTCTATGTTCTATGTATGTTTCATTTCATCATGATGACTATGCTATTGCTCTGTTATGCTTGTACCTAAGTACTTATTCTGCTGCTAGTGCTTTTGTTGCTTAGGAAATTCCTCACTTAGAATTTCCTCAGTGACGAATTTGTAAAAATCGCCTATTCACCCCCCGTCTAGTCGATATAATGCACTTTCAATTGGTGTCAGAGCAAGGTACTCCCTTGTTCTGTGTGATTTTGGTTTAACCACCTGGAGTTTAGTTATGTCGACTGCATGAATGATCAAGGTCTCCACTGGGTGTCCTACCTTTGATGGGACGGACTACCGCTACTGGAAGAATAAGATGCGCATGCATCTTGAGGCAATTGACAATGATCTCTGGTATGTTATGGAAAATGGTGTTCCCTCTATCACTCCTTTCGTGAATGCTGCTGATGTGAAGAGATTCAAGCAACTCGATTCTCAAGCGAAGAATATCATATGTGGCCATCTGAGCAAAGGACAGTACGACAGAGTGAGTGCTTTGGTAACAACAAAGCTTATCTGGGACAGACTGTCCAAGGTCAACGAAGGAGTCTCAACTCAACGTGACTCTCGAGTTGACGTTCTTCGCAATCTCTTCAACCATTTCAAAAGACTCAACAACAAAAATGTTTAGCAAACCTTCGATCGCCTCACTGACATCTCAAATGAGCATCAAGCACTTGGTGCCATTGACATCACTGACCATGAGGTGGTGAAGAAATTGCTGAGATCACTTGATTCCTCATTCGATACTCTTGCACTAATGATTCAAGAACATGGAGATTAGAAGTCACTAGATCCTGTTGATATCCTCGAGAGGCTAAATACTCATAAGTTCCAGCTTGCTGAGAAGAGAGACCTCTATGGTCCAAGCTATGGAAGATCACGCGCACTAGAGGCCAAGGTAGTCTCTGAATCTGAAAGTGAACATTCTGCTAGCAGCCTTGGTGATCCTGAAGAACTAAGCCAGGAGCTAGCAATGCTCGTGAGGAAATTCCAGAGGTTCCCAAGGCGTGGTCGCTTTGGAAAATCTTCAAGGAATGATGACGTGAGATCTGATTCCTCATCCCGCAATTGCAAGAAGAGGACTTGCCACAAATGCAAGAAACCTAGCTACTACATTACTGATTGTCCTCAAATGGCGAACGAATCAAAGAAGAAGAAGTACAAGGATGACAGTTCTGATGACTCAAAGAAATCTTCAATGTCCTTGTCGGTGTCAAAACCGGCGGATCTCGGGTAGGGGGTCCCGAACTGTGCGTCTAGGCGGATGGTAATAGGAGACAAGGGACACGATGTTTTACCCAGGTTCAGGCCCTCTTGATGGAGGTAAAACCCTACATCCTGCTTGATTAATATTGATGATGTGGGTATTACAAGAGTAGATCTACCACGAGATCAAGGAGGCTAAACCCTAGAAGCTATCCTATGGTATGATTGTTGTTATCTCCTATGGACTAAAACCATCCGGTTTATATAGACACCGGAGAGGGCTAGGGTTACACAGAGTCGGTTACAATGGTAGGAGATCTACATATTCGTATCGCCAAGCTTGCCTTCCACGCCAAGGAAAGTCCCATCCGGACACGGGACGAAGTCTTCAATCTTGTATCTTCATAGTCTTGGAGTCTGGCCGATGATGATAGTTCGTCTATCTGGACACCCCCTAATCCAGGACTCCCTTAGTAGCCCCCGAACCAGGCTTCAATGACAACGAGTCCGGCGCGCATATTGTCTTCGGCGTTGCAAGGCGGGTTCTCCTCCATATTCCATGTGTTTGCCGAATAGTGTCTGACTTCCTTATAAATGTTGCGCTCATTGCTTCCACGTCCAATAATGGCCCTCTTCTACGTGTCGTATGAATGCGAAAAGCCAGGGTATTCTTACGTTTTACCCCCTAGCCACGCGAATAAGCTTCCTATAAGAGAGGCGAGGATCTAGATCCGAATCACACCATCCTCCTTCCGCAAGTACTCATCGAAGCGCCTCTGACAAAAATCCATTCCATCATGCATAGTCGACGCAGCTCCTCCTCTCACGCTCCCAGCCCTCAGCCAAGAGATTGGAGGAGATGTTCAGTCCCGCATAGCGAGTTAGTAACGCTCCAAGCAGAGGGATACCTTCCCCCAGCCTTTATGGTTCCGGTTCGAGCCGGGCTGGCCACCTACAAGGGTGGGAAGCAGGCGGAGAGCGTCCCCAATCCCTCCAAAGGAGAGCGGGTATGCTTCATCCCCTACCTAATAAGGGGACTCGAATTTCCCATACATCCGTTTCTCTGGGGGCTCCTGGAGTTCTATGGACTCTAGCTTCACCACCTTACACCTGCCTCTATCTTGCACATTGCGGGCTTTGTAGCCCTTTGCGAGCTGTTCTTGGGCATCGAGCCCCATTTTGCGATGTGGAAGAGATTGTTTTGCCTCGTACCCCGTTCTCACGAGGGTCGATATATCAAGTGGGCGGAGCCGAAATATGGCGCATCGCCAGGACCGGATATCTATCCGGAACCCCGAAGAAGGCGAACGAAGACTGGCCTTCGGCATGGTTTTATATGGAAGACGCCCCTCTGCCGGATCCAGTTCGGATCGGCCTCCCGGAGTTCAGCAACACTCCCTTGAAGAAACGCTTGAGTTGGCGGCCGTGGAGCCCTCAACGGGAAGATGATGGGAGCGTCCAATATCTGATGGGCCGGATAAGGTTACTGGCCACTCCGGATTGACCATGATTGGAGTCATGGCCACGTGCATTATGCGAGGGGTGCAGCCGCTCCAATATAGGGGCCACCCCACGTGGGATTTCAACGGGAAGGATGACGCCACCCGTCATGGCCGCAAGGGGCCGGGATCGGCCGCCGATCTGGTGAAGATCCTGTCCGACTTGTATAAGGGGGAGAAGGAGGACTTCCTCCACACGAGTCCATTGAATGGATTCTCCATGAATAACCCTCGGAGCTGGGTAAGCGGATGTTTATCTATCCGATCCATATTCCCAAAGTTAAGTGTCTCACTTTGTGATTTTGACGCAGGAGTTGCGCCGGGACGTGGAGGGCATACACAGCCTGACTCCACAGCCCGAGGATCCGGGACGATCCCTTGATCCGGCCTCCGAAGAGGATCCGGACATAAAGGTGGAGCTGGTCGATGGGGTGTTCCATCAACTTAGTATGGACAATGCTTTGGTCGCCATTACGGCCGACTACCCCGGTTTAACTCCGGCTTCCCGGGTATACCAACCGTGTCCTGACATCATTGTCTATCCATGCTCATTTCTGACCACCGTATACCAACGGTGCTCCGCAGGAGGCACTTTTAAGGCGGGAAGCCGAACCCGCGGCGGCTAACCAACAACGGTCAGCGCGGCCCAGCAGGCGGAAGAGGAGTGCAGCGCGAATCGAAACATCGCCGCAACAGTACGGCACACCGCCGCTTTTAAGGGAAAGATTCCTAGGAGGTATATTAATGCTCATGATTTTTCCAGGAGAAAGAGCGCTCGCTGGACAGTGTCCGGAGAGGTTGCCAATCAAGCCTCCGCCAGCCATGCTCCAACGCATGGTCCGGAAGGGGAGGTGAACACAAGGCATAAGCCGGATGCTCCTCCAACAGAGGATGCCGACAGGCTGTCCGCCACCAGGTCTGAGGTGGAGAGCGCCATGAATCACAGGCGCCGCCGGACGGTTCTTCGTGACGCGTGTTTCTCTCCAGAGGCACTGAATGCCTTTAATGCGGGAGACGCGCACCTCCGTGCCGCTCGAGATGGTCTAACCAGAGCCACGGAGCAGTATGTGAAAGACATACGGGTGAGGAATTTTAATAGTTATATATGCCAGTAGCCCCCGAGACTTAAAATAGTTAGAATAACTGATTTAAGGATCATTTGTTATGCAGGATCTTACAGAGAAGAATACCTGTCTGTCCTAGGAGCTTCAAGAGTGCAAGGCCCAACTTGAGGCCGCACTAGCCGCCGCAGGGGGAGCCACAGAGACCCCCTCTGGTAAGACATACTTCGAAAAGATAAGTAGTTTATGAAGTGCGGCGTGTGTGTAAGTCTGCCAATAATATTGCAGAGAGTGCCGGACTGGAACCAGACAAGCAACATCTGCTGCGCTAGCTGAAGGCCGGCGAGAAGGTGCTTATGAGTGTGCAGCAGGAGAGGAACAAACTCCAAGATGCCAACACCCAGCTGGGCGAAGAACTAAAAGATGTTCGGGTCCAGCTGTCTAACTCCGTAAAGGAGAATCGGCGGCTTCGTCGCGGCATTTACAGTAAGTGCTTGAGCAAACTCTTTTGAAAAGAAGAGTTCGACAAGGAAGTCGATTGACAGAAATGTGTCTTTAGGTGTGCTCACGGGTCGTCCGGCGGAGGAAATGCCTGGTTCCACGGGTGACCTTCTTCCCGAGCTGCTGCAACTGCACGAACGTGTTCGGCAGGCGATGAGCGGCGTCGTTCAGGCCTTATGGCCGTCCGTCTCCCTACCCGAGGGTCTTGGAGGGCTTGCTGAGAAGCTTTAGGGAGTACGGCAGCGCTTCCGTCTGTGGAAGATATTGGCCTGCCGTCAAGGCGCCAGGGAGGCCTGGGCCATGGTGAAGACGCGGTACATGAAGGCTGATCCGAACCACATGGCCGAGGTCGGACCTATGGGGCCCGATGGAAGGAGATCCCTGTGAGCCTAATGTACGGCCAAGTAGAGTTGGCCGCGAAATATTTCCAACGGGACTGTAAACTAGACAGCCTGTTAGATGGGATTGAAGAGGAGTTCAATCAGTCAATTTGACGATGTAATTTTAAAATGACATGTAAAATGCCTTCTAGCGGGATTGTAGATCGTTTGTCTTTGCGGACCTTTTCTCTTCAACCTCGGGATCCAACAGTCCGGAGCGTGTCCGAATACCCTCACGGTTATATAAAAACCGGGGCATGCATGGAGACTAGGCGTAGGGGTCATTAGTGCTTTATCAGACAAGTGCACAACTAGTTATGTTATATTACATGGTTAGTAAGAAACATCTACCAGGGAGAATAGTTCCGTTAGGGGTTCCTTTCCCTGGCAGGCATGCCCTAAAGTGCATGTCCGGACTGTGAAGAGAGCAGAAAAAGCATCTGGGGGCAGATAAATAAATAAGTAATAAATCATCTTTCAAGTCACCGACCGAATATTCCCTTAAGAATGCTAGCTTTCGGCTTCACTCAGTCTGAGGTACACATCCGGCTGACCCAGCAGTAACAATTGCAGGGGTGCTCCCTTTACCTCCTAGCCGAACAATCGGGAACGTAGGGGTAAGCACAGGAGCCAGGCAACCCAGCTTGGCCAAAACTTAAGTCATATCGATGCATATAATGGTGAATAAAAGGTACATGCGGAAGTATGACACATGTGTTGGGCATGAAGCCCGTATAAATAAGCTTCTGTTAAAGAAGCCCCCAGGTATAATGAGTGCGAGTAGCACATCAAGTGTGTGCGAACAATGCGCAGATCAGCCCTCAAAGGCTTTTATTAAAAAAGGGGGGAAAAGAGGGGAACAAAAGACAGCGAAAATATAAAAGGTGGACGGAGGAAGGAGATGAACTCTGATTCTGGCGCTAGGCGTAGAATCTTCGGAGACGGGCTGCGTTCCACAGGTTCGGCTCGAGTCGGTTGTCAGATGCGTTACATAGACGGTATGCTCCGCCGGTCAGGACTTGGTCGATGATGAAGGGACCTTCCCATTTGTGCCTAAGTTTGTCCTTTTTCTTGTCCGGCAGGCGTAGAACTAGCTCGCCAACATTGTAAGTTTTGGCCCGTACTTCTCTGCTTTGATACACTACTAGGAAAAGGCCTACTAATGGCGCCCATTAGTATATTTTACTAATGGCACACCCCCTGGTGCGCCATTAGTATCTGATATACTAATGGCGCACCACAGATGCGCCATTAGTGTATACACAAGTGCGCCATTAGTAAGCCTCCCAGGGGCCATGTATACCCAGGTGCTCTGGCATACTAATGGCACACAGCAACAAGATGCGCCATTAGTAACCTCGGCATACTAATGGCGCACTGTTCCGTGATGCGCCGTTAGTATGCTTTGTCATACTAATGGCGCACTATCATGTGATGCGCCATTAGTATGAATATTAGTTTTTTTATTTTTTATTTTCTGTTTTTTGCACAGGTTACAAAATGTATAATTTGACAAAATATAGACAGCACACATCAACAACAGATTCATCGAATACAATAGAAGATTAGTCTTTGAATACAATTCATCATATTAGTCTCCGAATACAATTCATCATATTAGTCTCCGAATTGAAAAGACCGAACAAAGATAGAACATTATATTACAAGTCTCGAGACCGCGAGTAGCGAGTTTGTCTTCACATTACAAGTCGATATCGATCATCTAAACTACCATCACATAGAAGAGAGTTGCGGTCATCATGATGAGCATCATCACGATGAAACTCGTCTTCATCCGGTTCCTCCAACGCTCCCTCCCCTCTCCCGCTAGATAGCAGGCGTATCTAGATTCGGCCTCGGCCCTAGTGGTGTACCCTTTGTAACTGTTACCGCTGAATCGGTGAACCTATCTCCGACACTCCTCCCAGTCGTCGTAGACTCTGGGAACCTTACCCTTGTACACGACATACGTCGGCATCACTATGCACTAGCCAAACGAAACGTTAGTACCAATTCACAGACAATACATAAGCAATATATAAGTATGCAACAGAACAATCGGAAGAGAAAAGCAAGACACTAATAGCATCGATTACATCTAAGTTGAACGACTCTCGAAACCAAAGAGACATACTACAAGTTCATTAAAGTTTAATTACAACATGAGCCAATCGATGTTTCAGAACAAGACACAGCATCACTGCTTTCGACTCGACTCAAGGGACCGAAGCGTGGATGAAGCCGCCGTCTATCGTGGGAGTCATGAAAGAACGGGCGTTGTCATCCTGCATTTGTAGCATTGTGTCGATGTCACTGTTGGATGGTTGATTTCTGAGGTAGAACTACCCAGAGGTACGAAGGACATCTTGATGGATGATTTCCGCAATCTCCGACTGGATGCGAAAGAGTTCTTGTCGGAGGTCCGCGTCCTGGATTGCCGACATGCTCTTTGCCCAATCTTTGAGTTTACTCGGTAGCAGAAGTTGATGATGGTCCCGTATGATTGCCCGCATGTGATGGATGGCGTAGTAGGCACCCTTCTGACTGCCAGGCGGCTGCTTGACGTAGCAGAACGTCGTATTGTGGGAGAACACGTGCTTGCCGTACTTACGAATAGGCCTGGTGAAGGTGCCTCCAGATTTGGCGTAGCCGGAGAGAACATCATCAAGAACCTTCTTGACATTTGTGTAGTCGACGTTCGACTGACGGTCCGGGTCGAAATACGTGGCCATGGAATATTTGGGACTTAGGAGGATGAGCGTGCAATGTGTGTCACTGCAGAAAATACGGAATGCTAAAAGAAAAACAATCAAAATCTAAGAATTCATATGTTACGGGCCGGTTGAGGGGGGGACTTACTCGGGAAAGTAAGGCACGAGGAAGTTATCCTTATCTTGGTTTGCCAGAATGACGCCTTCGAGGTAAGAACTCGCGACTTGCCGGTCCCCAGCGCTGCCCAAGATCTTGGCACGCATGTAGAAGGGGTCGACTATCATGATGTCCGGGGTCTTGTCGCGAATGATCCGCATCTCCATACTCAACAAAAATAGCCGAACGAAGGTGTAGTGCAGCGGATGAAGGTTCATCATAGCGTGGTTGTCATCAAACCGCAGGACGATCGTACGCCCGATGGAGTTATCCACAAAGCCCTTGCCCTCTGGCACCTTGGCCGCGAAAACTGGGTATGCCACATCCTTCTCTCTGAGACGCCGCTTCTCCAAAGAAAGAACACTGTCATGCAGACTCCGCATAGCACCGGTTGCAGCATTGAGCATATTTGTCGGTAGCATCGCCCTACCCGCCACATGCACCCTCCTCGAGATATCCTCAGGTGAAGGTGGCCCGTCCTGAGCACGGATCGTACTCGGTGCCGGCTGGCTCGCACCCTTGTTAGTCTTTCTTTTGCGTGCCTTCTTCTTCTCCTATAATGGGACCGAGTTCTGCTCACAGACCGCCTTCTTGAGTGTGTTTGGGCTGATAATATTTCGCACCTCGCCTATCTGAGGCTCGGTGAAGTCGGCAGCTGGAGGCGTCTCCTGAGAGCTGAACGGCAGACGTCGCCTGTTGCAACTTGGCTTCTCCGCGGTACCAGCTAGATCGCGCACGTCTTTTGTTGGGTTGGGTTCTTGAGAAGGAGCCCCCATGAAGTCGCCATCGTACCCATGTTCGGCAAAGTACTGATCGACGTTGCCAAATGTATCGTCGTCGTAGTCGTTCTGATCCTGTGCCATATGCATGTTTGGATCCAGTGGCATAGGGATGTCCGGCACCGTTGCGACGGTCTTGCCATGGGGCCGACTTGGCGCCGGCACGACTGGCGGTGTTGTCTTTGGGGTGGTGTACCCCGCCCCCAAACAAATCTGGCTCTTCGGCCAAAGCAGGAGCCAGCTCAGGCAGGCGCTGAGGGTCATCACGTCATCATCGTCGGCCCCGACGGGTCGAATCGGAGGTAACAACTCGTTGCAGCCTGGCAGCACCTGAACCAGTTCAACCCTAAACAAGTTGGGTGGCATCTGGGTACCGTGGAACAAGGGGTTGCCCGGTTGAACGATTTTGCCCTTGGCGACATCGACCAACTCGTTGTTCACGAAGTGCAGGAGAGTGCACGTAACGTCGGCGGCGCCCTGTGAAAACATGTACGGCGTCAGGGATGCCCAGTCAAAGGCAAGGAGATGAAGTCCTCGGCCGAGAGAGGCTTAATTAGTTACCTGATGATGGCGTCGAGATCGGCTAATGTCGAGGCACCGCCAACGGCGGGCGTGCAGTTGACGGAGGGGCCGCTTGCTGCAGAGGTGCCGGCCGGCGTACACCCGGGTGCATTAAGCTCCCGTGCCGGCGTCGGAGACACCAATGCCGCCTCCGCCGGAGACACCAATGGCCCCGCCATCACATTCTGCGAGTTGCTGGCCGTGAAGCTAGGAATCGGGGGCGGCCCCTGTTGGCCGCCCGCAATCCACGCACTCAACCCCTGGATCAAGGTAGACACAATGGCGGTGATCGTCGCTCCGAGTCATTGTTCCACTTCCTCTTGGACAATCTCCAGAATCCGCGCCACCTGTGCCTTGAGTTCTTGAACCTCGCGCGCCTGGCTTTCCGAGCTGGTCTTTTTCTCCTTCCGCACACCAGCGGTATAGTATGACCCCCATTTTGTGGACAAGCCTTTGCCGGCCACACGACCAGCTGACGTCGGCTTACTGAGCTTATCCTTGTTCTTCATTACATTCAACGCCCTATTTAGAGTGATGTCCCAAGGGTTGCTCGTAGTCGACCCCGCGCTACTGCTTTCAATCGCCTGCGGAAGGAATGTGAACCATTTAGAAATTTGGCTTCATTAATTAGAATGCAACCATATGGAGCTAATTACGCGGGGGTGTATTCCTTACCAGAACAAGCTCAAGCGCCCTGGTCTTCGGATCCGTGGTAAGCTCCTTTGTTATCGGGTCCTCCTTGTACCGAGCCCTGACAAAGTTCCTGGTCTGCTTGTTACCGCTGTATTTCTCGAAGCGGGGCGGTAGGCCTTGCTCGGCACGCTCCGCATCCTCCTTGTCCCATATAGGCTCCGCCACTCTGTAACCGCCGGGACCGAGTTTGTGTTCCCCTAAGTTCAGCTCCCGCATTTCTTTCCCCCACTGACTTGATTGGGAGTTTGCGGTGCTCGAGCAATTGATCTTGAAGTCGTTGTAGTCATCTTCGGTGATCGAAGGATTTTTCTCCTTGATCTTCTCATAACTCTCACCTTTCTCGATCATTCTCTTCACATTGCTTTTCCAAGTAGACAGGGCCTTGCTCATCTTCGTGAGGGCAGCATTGTTCACTTTATTCCCTTTGAGGCTTGTGTTTTCAAAAGCAGCGGGGAATTTGTATCGTTCGTGCAGCTTCGTGAAGAGGAGGTTGCGCAAATTCCCTCGGTCAGGATGCCTCAGGTTCTCGGTGTTGATCGAGACGGTGCTCCGGAGAATGCACCCGAGCTGAAGCGAGTACCCCTTGACTATTCGTTCGGGCGCCGTTGGATTCCCGTCGGAGTCCACTTCAGTAACTTCCTCCTTGAGGGTGCGGAGCACGGTCGGGCGCCGGTCCTTCCGTTGCCTCTTCTGTTGGCTGCCATCTGTGCGTGCGCCGCCATCATCAGTGGTGGCATCCTCGGCGACACCATCAGTGGTGGCATCAGTGGGGTCATCCTCGGCGGTACCGTCAGTGGTCTCAAGATCGGTGGGGAAGGCGGCGTCCTCATACAAGTGAGGTTGTTCCTCCATCTCTCGGGACAGCTCCCAGAATGCCTTGCCGCCCGAACCCCCGGCCTCATTGTTGTGGGCCATGTTTCTCTCTAAATAGAAACAAAGTTTGGTTAAAAAGTTGGTTATTGTCAAGGAACAGGATCATGTTCTCATCATTTAGGGTTTGTAGACACCGAGGCATCCTAAAATCTAAGCTTTTATCATTGAGGGTTTTTCGACGCTGAGGCACCCTAAAAGCCTAAGCTTTCATCATTTCGGTTTTTATCGACACCGAGGCACCCTAAAAGCCATGCATTAGTCACAAGTACGCTGGGGCACTTGATCCTACTTAATTAACTACTAAGATACCCCGGCCCATGCATTAGTCACAAGTACCCCATATGTCCTATTTTTAGCAAAGTCATGCTAAAATTCACGGAAAATTTCAGCATGACCTTTGCTGAAAATAGGACATATGGAGTACCCGAATTTGCCGGAACGGAAGTTAATCGACATTCCGGCAAACTCAAGGGCCTCTCGGGGTACCTGCAAAATCATTATCCCAGGTGGACATGGATGCAATGTCACATGTCACATGGATCCCACACTCACAGGAGCTGGTGAAGCTTCATGTGTATTTCACGAAAACCAGCCTGACTAAAGAGCGTTATGTAGAAAACAAATCACTCCACCAGCTCACACAGGATCCATCAGAGACATTCACCCAAGATTTGACGGCTGTCGTTGATTTTTTTTCTATGTTTGCACACAAAGTGGTGCTTCTATTGTAGTCTCCCCAGTACAATTCATGTCCAATCTACCATACATTTGCTGCCAACTTGATCATCCCTCTAAGCAATTACTCAAAATTGATCAAAGTTTATGCATCAGAGAATATCAGTCATTGATATATGGGTCCACATATGTTATGAAACAAACACTAAAACAAATTGCATGCGTGATGCTGCTGATGATGACCAAGCCCAATTATCCAGGTGCTTTGTCCAACTATAAGCACAGTGGAGTGCAGCAAAATAAGAACAGTTTGCTTTGTGCTCACCATGCAGGGGAGGAGGCGACGAGGTCCGGGTGGTGGTGGTGCTCCGGCGACACCTACATTGTACCCATGGGCATTCAGCAATTTTGCATAAGAGAGCATGTCTTAGGCTCAACCACTTGTTCAGGTTTATGAAAAAATTTATGCTACTGGTAGATAGTACGATCTGGTGCTGAAAACAAAATGAAACGAATATATCGGAGCTAAAGACCAGTAGATTTTGGCAAACATCCGCTGACAGGAGCCCAAAATTCATCTATTTTCTTTGCATGGGCCTAGCTACCTTTATTCACTCAAGCTGGTAGCTGTTAATATAGAAGTAAGATGGAGCCATCCACTACTGTTAAACTAAATAGTGCTAAACTAGAAAGGATATTAGATAATAATGGAAAGTAAAGGAGCCCAAAACCTTCAGAGCACACACAACAGGAGAAAGAGTATTATAGCACTTGCTTTTCAGTCATTCCAATGAGCACGAATGCTATCAGCTGTCATAAGAAAAAAAATGTTCTACATGTTGATTATGGTTTTGCATCAAGAAAATTACAAATTATTATAAGCACATATGGTAGGTTTCTGTGGTTCAAAGGTAATGTACTTGATCTAAAGAAAGGCACGACTATGAGAAACTGAAATCATTGTCACATTGTAGCTTCAGAATTTGACTCAAGTTGAACCTTCCAGTACTACACGGACAAGAAGACCATAACAAAATCCCTATCATCGGACCAACTACTCCAGTTTTCACTCGAAATCTATGAAGCTGAAAACTTTCACTGCCCTGTTGCTGTCCCTTGTCCCATTATCTTACTTTTTTTTCCAGGAAAGCTAGCTAAACGATTGACCGGTGTGAAGATTTCCATGAGAAGCATTGTCACATGGCCATCTTGGTTAAGCCGCATGAATACATAGCTACAACAATCGATGGAATCCCTGCAAGCAGGGCAATTTCGCTGTGCATAGCTAGCTAGGACCTCTCTCAGCAAACTAGGTATCTAGTTTAGTTGGGGAGGAAGAAAACTGACCACGATAGACACCTAGAGCATCAGAGATGGAGAGAGCAGAGAGAGGGGGGATGTTACCTTGACGAGCTCCCCTGATGGCGTGGGTAGTAGGGTCGCAGCAGCATCCCGGGAAGAGCCGCACGGCGGTTCGTGGTGCAACCTGCGCGCAAGAGGAACCCGCATCATCAGGGAACCTTGACAGCGGCCAAATCTAAACGACAGGGGTGGCCAAAAGGTAGCTGACAGGGGCGGCGTCGAGGGCGGCGGGGTGACGGTGGTGTCGGGGCGGCG
>NC_057798.1:480117569-480118085 GCF_018294505.1 Triticum aestivum | reverse complement strand
GCGACGGTGGTGTCGGGGCGGCGCTGGCGACGGTGGTGTGGACGGGGAGGCGCTGGTGTCGGGGCGGCGTCGAGGGCGGCGGGGCGGTGGCGTCGGGAGAGGAGAGGGGAAGGGGATCGCGGGCGAGGGCGACTGAGAGAGAGGGGATCGATACAAAGTAGGGGCGGCACAATACTAATGGCGCACCACCCCTCGGTGCGCCATAAGTACATACATGCTAATGGCACACCTCACCCAGGTGCACCATTAGTATTTTTTTTTCCTTCTGCTCGAGCCAACAGGTTATCTACCACCTGACCTGATACACATCAAGTCTTCTCTACTAGCTCAATTGGTCAGCAGCTAGTTCTCACACCAGGAGGTCCTGGGTTCGATTCCCAGGCTCCACGATTTTTTTATGCATTTAAAATGATGTTTGATACTTATTTGTGTTTAAATATGTTCAAACTTGTTTAAATCATAACAGTAATATTTTTTTTATAAGACAGTAATAATTTTTTTAAAAATATCATCAAA